>NC_067461.1:19328925-19523925 GCF_025434085.1 Hippocampus zosterae | reverse complement strand
AGCACCCCACAAATACGAGGCTGTCAGCTC
Organism: Hippocampus zosterae; assembly: GCF_025434085.1. Taxonomy (NCBI): domain Eukaryota; kingdom Metazoa; phylum Chordata; class Actinopteri; order Syngnathiformes; family Syngnathidae; genus Hippocampus; species Hippocampus zosterae. The sequence continues at coordinate 19,523,895 of NC_067461.1, read as the reverse complement.
GTGGAGGATATCTCCTGGATGTGTGTGTTAAAAGACCTTCCCATAGAGAGGGGGAGGGAGAGAGCTGCAGTCCTGATTAAATGCCGGAGCCGTCATGCCTGCGAGCCGCTCGGAGATTAATATCGGCGTAACCTGTTACTTAATTCATTATGGGGATACAGGCTAATTTGATTTGATATTATTTTAATAAAGTTCTGTGATATCCAAGATTGTTTCAGGCTATCAAAATAATTTTTCCAGTTATTACAGTTCGTCAGGCAGGTCCCTTTGATAGCAGTGGTTAGCCAGGCCTGTCCTGAATACATTAACACAGCCCCCCCACACCAACTGGCATTTACATAGTTCTCTCTCTCTCTCTCTCTCTCTTTCTCTCTCTCTTGCTCCCTCCCTTACTCTCCCACTCACACAGATGCATACAGAGGCCAAACGGCAGTCTTTTTCATGGCCCAAAATTAGTATTTTCCTATCGCACAAAATGTGGGCCCCCACAGCGGATGGGGCCCAATGCAAAATGCATGATTTGCGTGGAAGGAGGGGCGGCTCTGCCTGGCATGACGTTGCTTTGTCTGTGCGGCTGTGCCATGAAGAGGCTTAAACAGAAAAGCGCCAATTTGACACCAGCTTTCCAACAGACATGATTTGTTTCACTCAAACGGCATGTGGCTATTCGTATTGGTGTTAGACTGCATTAGACGTTGTTTATCAGTGAAGCTCATTGACATAGAGGTGGGCAATTTCTCAACCAAATATAGGCCTATTACCTCATTTAAATATGCCTAAATACCACCGGTGCAACGAGATGGTTTCTGCTTGGTGTTGCAATTTGTGGAGCATTTCACCATCTGCGTGTGAGACAGTAGCTGTTTTTTACTGGTTAGCGCCTGGCAAAACCCACGGAATCCTTTCGTAAATTCAGTCCAACGATGTAAAACAGGTTACAATATTTAGCACAGTGCACGTGTGTGCAATAACAGTGTTAGTTTGACCTTGGAACTGATTATTTTTGCATGTGAAAAATTTGTTCAAAATATAGACAAATCCCAGGTCAACCAATGTCTGAACAGTGTCTTTTTCCGTTCCACCCAAATAATTTCTACATTATTGATGATGGCATTTGAATGATTGTTACAATCAAATATAATTTCAAATGCAGTGTAAAAGAGAAAAACACGACTAGACAGGGAAAATGCACAATTGCTTTGACACATAACTGATCAAAATGAAAATACTCCCTTGACATTTTTTTTAGCAAAAATCTGCTTTAATATAAGGTGTCTAATTTCTCAGTAGCTTCCCATTTTGCCACCCCCCCCCCCCCCCCCATCGCCAGCGTCATCCATTCATTATTAAAGCTCCCTTCGCCTCATCTCTCCTGTGTTCTGGTCTATTATAGACCCTTGTATCAACTGCTCCGGGCCAAAGTAGGACACAGGATAGAGGGGGAAAAAATAAAATGAAGACATGTTCGGCTCTTTGCAGGGGGCGTGTAAGTCGCCTGTCAGCCTGTAATCACTGTGTCTGCGACTCTGTATGCTAATTTATCCCTCCATACTGCTGACTAGGACATGTAATATAAATGAAGTTTGTTGGACTGCACAAGGGCTGACTTGAATAAAAGATCAGGGTCCTGAGGAGATTCAGGGCTGTTATTAGCCATGTGGAACTTCACAACCTCACCACCAGAAACCTAATGTTGTAATGAACACTTTTTACATAGAAATTGGCATCTTTATCCCTGCCAGAGAGGGATTAGTACAACTACGGCTGCATTGTATATTCGTGACTTGAATGGATGCAAATGCAGGACAGATTTTTTTTTTTTCACCTCAATTCTGCCCCTATGTATTACAACCCAGGCTATTAAATGAAACAACTATTTCGATTATCAATTGTTCATTCATGAATACACCCTTTTCGTGGACTCAACATTGAATGTTAATTTTGATTCACATGAAAGACTCGTCCCTGCTATAAATTTGAAACATGCCTTGGCTTCAGCAGCACATACGACCTAATTACACCATGTTCTGGTCAGTAAGACTCTACTCAAGCAAGCAGACAGTGTCAAATGTTCTGTACCTAAACTATATACTGTAACAACAATCTTTAACCGTTTTCACAGCGTGTTTGCAAAATCAGCTTGGGACTTTGTAATAGTCCAAATCTATCTATCTATCTATCTATCTATCTATCTATCTATCTATCTATCTATCTATCTATCTATCTATCTATCTATCTATCTATCTATCTATCTATCTATCTATCTATCTATCTATCTATCTATCTATCTATCTATCTATCTATCTATCTATCCATCTATCCATCTATCCATCTATCCATCCATCCATCCATCCATCCATCCACCCATCCATCCATCCATCCATCAACAATCTTCTTCCATTTGCCAGATTTGGATCACAGTTCTAAGGACAACGGTTTGAATCTGAGCTCTGGCTCCACTCTGTGAAGTTTGCATGTTCTTCCTGTGCCTATGTGGATTTTCTGCAGGTACACTGGTTTCCTTCCATTCTTCAAAAAAAAACCACATGGATGACAGGTTAAACACTCTAAATCAGTGGTTCTTAACCTCGTTAGAGGTATCGAACCCAACCAATTCATATGCACGTTCACCGAACCCTTCATTAGTGAAAAATGAAAACTTATTTACTTTATTTTTTTTACAAATTCAAGACATTAAAAAAACACATTTATTAAAAACAGAAGAAAGTAAATAAAATTACATGGCCTAAGTATAGTTAGTTTTTTTTTTTAATTGTATGACGTACTATCACGACAGTTACACGTTGACTACTGAGCAAACAAAATTTCCCACAGCACTGAGTGGACAAGCAATGTAATGTGATCATCTGCAGCCAGTGATGGCCAAACGGACGTGTCATAACTAATTGACATGGCAGAGGCTCCGTCGAACCTCTAAGACCGATTCAACGATCCCCGAGGGTTTAATCGAACCCAGGTTAAGAACCACTGCTCTAAATTGTCTGTAGAGACAACTCACCAGACTAGCCCCTGGTTCTTTGCTCCTCACTTGGCAATATTAAGTAAAAGGCCTACACAACACACAGATTGTACTCTGGTGTGCATATGTGTGATTTCAAGCTTACTCTCAGTAGGCCTCAACTTTATAAACCACGTTATTTCTTTACGTTCGCTGTCATTAGGTTTTATTATGCTTTTACATTTACATTTTATTATGTAACAGGGGGAAGATACAAAGATAATGTAAATAAGGTTTTTTTTTAGTGTAAAATTCATAACAAAAAATAAGGCCACTATGGTGGATACAACCATTGTGATTTTAAGATCCTCCATTGGACACCAATCCTTGTGCTAAACTGCACACATTTTAGCCATTATGTTCTCTTCTTCCGAGCATTTTTTAGGCTTTCAATTTATCGTTTTAATTTCATGGCCCACTTCTTCACTGCCAGGGCTCATTCTCATTAATCCAGTTTCCAGTTGAAGCAATGCGCTCTGTTACCAACATGGCGATGAATAAACCGCACTCTTGGGTTTGCAGGATTTAGTCAATCCCAAAAGAAAACTTAAACAATAGTGGATTATGTTGTGCATCTCCTCCAGTGGAGCTTTTTAAAAAATATCGGTATTTTCCTCTTCTTATTCTTCTTCGTTCATTGGCCGATCACAGCAAAGCGTTTCCCTTTATAGTCTGTGCAGTCCACTCAACCCCTTGAAGAAACACACGAGACAGACTGGGGTGCGCTTATGTTATTCGGAAGCGAAACAGACGTCCGTCAATGACAAACTGAGAGGTCCGGCAGTACTTGACCCGGTTACAGACGATTACAGTGACGCAAGAAAACACACTTTCATCAGTGCTTTTCCCGTCTTTCATCAAAACGGGCGTAAGTCAGTGATAGACTGACGAATCTTCTGTTCTGTTAGTACTGATGGAATGCCCATTCCCAGATATTAATATACACCCTTCCAACAGGAAATCCGCAAGGCCCCCCTGTTCAAATTATAGTTTATAATTAAAGTAATTTATAGAGATGATACAGAATCAACAGTGCTTGGTAAGATGCGCCAAAATCAATAATTATTTAAGCATATAGAATCAATAATCAAAAATAAAATGAAGAGAAATTGATGATGGGGATTAAGCACCATTTATTTTCTCTGTGAAATTAATGTTTGAATAGTCAACATTAGCATAGCACATCTCTTTAGGGTTTATGTGATAGGACTTCACATTTTACTTTAGCACATGGTTCAATATTTGAACAGTATTTAGAGAGATAGAGAAGGGGGAAAGTGCTTGGAGTGATAGTGGTAGTAATAAAGAAGTTATTGACCAAATGATATTGATCGACAGTTCCTCAGGCAAAACGAGCCGACCTTGGTCTCCCTCAGTGGCTTTCCCTCCCTCTTACTAACTCCCCTCTCCACTCCTCCCCCAGAATTCAATAATATATTATTTTACACAGTTTAAAGCTGGACAACAAATAGCTGCACTGCACAAGGTGAGGAATTGCTGTAAATATTTTAATGGCTGTTAGCCTCTAAGAATTTGGCAAGGGACTATGTGAGGGTGATTAAAATAAAGACTGCAGTCAAGTCTCACTCTTGATTAGAAGGTTGCTATTCAACGTGAGAACCAGCAGAGAATGTTGGGTGAGCGAGATAATTGTCACTTGGAAAAAAATTCCACTCAATTCTGCATTGATAGGACCATAACCTTGAAGACTTAAGATTTCATTGTTAATTTTATCCGATAGTGTTATGCACAAGGTCAACGCCAAGAAGACGTGTCCATTGATTGAGCATGGGGGACAAACGCTTTGAGATCATCATACCATGTAAGAGATGCAGAGACGTCAACATTTGAGGGTTTGTAATTTCTTAGTGAAGAAAGTTTGACAATATTGTTGCATCATGTGATAGTCATCATGTGATGCATCAACTATGAGATAGTCCATATTTTCACTTTGTAAAAAGTCAAATGGGAATCACAATAAATCAGATTCATTAAATCAACACAACGATGCTGGATCAGTTTGTATGACTTACTTTTTACTCAACTTGCTAGTACTCTTTTCAGACTTCCAAAATGTCTTGCTTGGAATGATGGAACGACTGCAGATCTGACTCTTATAATGATACTCAAATTGTCTTTCTCTCTCTCTCTCTGTCTCTCTCTCTCTCTCTCTCTCTGTCTATGTATGCATTTACGTATGTATGCTCATGATCCTAAATGACCATTGGTTTCATGACACTCACATTTATGATACATAGTCAGCGGAAATCAATGTACAGTGTACACATACAGGGCCTTATTTTTGTTCCCAGCATAAGTCTAGTGCAAATTACAGTCAAAATGTGCACATGGCCACCCCATTTTCTTTGAAGTTTGCACTGTTACCAGATTGAACCGAGTCGAATTCCAGCCAATCGTGGTGGCACCCCTCATTAGTTTCCAAATCAGGGTAGTTAGAGTGTATGCCTTCCACGACAACGCAGAAACGAAAATAGACTCGCTGGGGACAATGCATGACAATACCAGACAAAGTGCAAGAGCTCACATTGCGGATCATGTTGTCGTGCATGTGTCTGTGTGTCCACAATAGTCACAGTCATGACTGAACTTTTTAACATCGGCTATAATTCAGTACAGCAGCTGACTACATTCAGCGAGTATAGCTTGTGATGCAGTCAGCATCACAGCACAACCGAGTTTTGGTTTGATCAATTGAGTAAGTTGAACATTCAGTGAAAGAATTAAGGGCAGGTCAGATCATCTGTATAGCGTGCTTTCACCCTCACCTCACTTACCCCATGTGAACATGATCTTCTTGTTCGTTTGCATGTCAGAGATGCTGACAGGAGAAAGAGATGGCGGTTATGCTTTGTAAAATATTCATCCTTCTTGCAGGCCAATCAAGTGAAACATCCAGTTACTTGGCAAACAAGGCAAGTGAAAAAAGCAAGCAATACATACATTATTTAGGTTTCGGGTTGTTATTCATTCAGACTGGGTCAGTATGGAAGATTTAAATGTGAATGTCAAATCAAAAATGTCTCCCTATTTGTGTCTCACTTCTCTTTTATACTTCACCAAAATAGCTCAATAAATTGTTTGTCATTTGATGTACTCAACAATCTGTGGTATGTTGGGTTACATTGTTCTGGTTTTGTTCTTAGCTGCATCACTACTCTTTTAAAGCTTGACTGCATGATGGTACAAGATATGACCTTACCTTAAAATTCAGCCCACAGTCTTATTTCCCTATGTGGCGCACACACACACACACACACACACTCACACACACACACACACACACACACACATACACACACACACACACACACAAAGAGGGACAGATCCACACAGTGTTTGTCGTGGGAGAGCTCCTCATTTACATCAATTATGGATATTCAACTTCCCTCCTTGTGGCCTGGCACTGCATATTTCATGGGAAGGGGGTATTTTATGAGTTAATGTGTCCAGTTGACATGCCTCTGAAAGCACTGCCCTGTCCCTTATACCGTGCGGAGGGTAGGGAAGAGCACGCAAACCTTGTGTGTGTGTGTGTGTGTGTGTGTGTGTGTATGTGTGTGTGTGTGCGTGTGTGTGTGTGTGTGTGTGTGTACCCATCCAAACCCCTTCACTGCTTTGTCATACATTCCACATGTCACAGTTTAAGTGCAGGCTTTTTACTTTGTCTGTCTTGTGAAATAGTGAGTTCATTAAGAATTGCAAGAACAAAGATTTATAGACATCTACATATGCACTTGTGTTTTTCTTCTTTCCCTTTCGTCTTTTCCTTTTAGGGGGTCACCACAGCTTGTCATCCTTTTCCATCGAAGTCTATTTTCCGTATCCTCCTCTCTAGCACTACCTGCCCTCATGTCTTCCCTCACTACATCCATCAACCTTCTTTCAAGTCCTCCTCTTGCTCTCTTTCCCGCCAGCTTCATACTCAAAATATAGGCTACTCAAATTTCTCTGTCGCCTCTGGTCATGTCCCAAGCATTTATATCAGCTCTCTTAAAATTTTACCCAAAACATTTAAGATGAAAGAATATATCCTTTATTTGTCCCACACTGGGGAAATTTACAGTCTACAGCAGCAAGATTGTGGGTAGAAAGAAGAAATAAGAAAAACAAAGTGTTTGCATTCACAAAATAAATGTTAGTTTCAATGTACCCTGTTCAATTTAACCTTGATTGTCCCTTTGTTGAGCACATTTCTTATCTTATCCATCCTCGGGCCTCAATACCTTCATTTTTACCACTTCCAGCTCTGCTTCCTGTCATTTCTTTAGTGCCACTATTTCTAATCCGTACATGATAGTAAGCCTCAACACTTTCTTGTAAACATTACCCTTCATTTTAGCAGAGACTCTTCTGTCACATAGCGCCCCTGACACATTACTCCAATTGTTTCAACCTGCTTGGGTCTGTTTCTTCACCTCCTTACCAGCGTCACCATTGCTCTGGACTGTTAAACACAAGTATTTAAAGTTATCGACCTTCGCTATCTCTTCTCCCTGTAATTCTGCCTCCTCCAGATCTCTCATTCACTCGTACTGTATATATTCTGTGTTACCCTGCTAATCTTCATTCCTTGTATTTTCAGCGCATGCCTCCACCTTTTCAGGGTTTCTCCATCTCCCCCTTTCTTTCATTGTAAATTACAATATCATCAGAAAACATCATCGTCCATGGGGATTCTGATCTAACATCATCCGTCAGCTGATCCACCACTGTTGCAAACAGAAAGGAGCTTAGAACGGATCGCTGATGCACCCCATCCACCACCTAAAACTCCTCTGTCACAACTACAGCACACCTCACAACTGTTCTACTACCCTCATACAAAGTACATGTCTTGTACTATTCAAACATACGTCTCTGTCGCTCCAGATGTCCATATGTAGTACTATAATCCTTCTTTCGTTACCCTGTCATTGGCTTTCTCGAGATCGGCGCTGGAAATGAAAGGAATGATGATTAGCAGAAGACATATCAGCTGTCTCTGTACTTCTCCATCTAGTCTCCAGGACACACAATATTTCTACATTTCTCCTAATTACCATGTCAACCAACTTTGCTTCACGAGTCATAAACCCACCATTAAAAGTCCACACTTTCAGATTAATGATTTGTTGCTTCCATTTATCTTTCCATCGTTGAACCTACATTCCATTTGTCCTCTATCTTCAACCCACAGACACTAAATAACCACCTCTGCTCTGTAATTTAACAGTGTCAAAGGTCGTCATTCTTAACCAATCCGGCATTGAATTCTTACAATGAATGGTCATAATTTTTTGGGAAAGTTTTAATGCCCTTACTGACGCAGCCCTCTGCATTTACCCGGGCATACAGTTTGCAGGGGCTTGTACCAATGTGGGATGCATTAATTAAAAAGAAAAAAAAATTCTAAGTGACCCCACAGTTCTGAATGGAACTACCGGTATATGTAACAACATTGTATGAAATAACTACATTAATACATTTACATAAAATAGTTGCTTTTTTCACCACTCTTTTCAAATACGCTGAAAACAATGCTCGTAATAGCACTAACTATGCCTGCTTTTCCCCATGACTACTTTTTGCGACCCCATCATCTGCCCATCCATAGTCTTCTCCATCCGTTCCCCAAATAACCATTATTTCTCTCTTTGTCCTTTTCCCAGCCTGTTGGGAAGGTCCTGCCAGCAGCTGGTGACTTTGCATGGTGTGAGAGGTGTTTAAGTGTTTATTTCATCTTTACTCGTCCTCGTGTGTGTGTGTGTGTGTGTGTGTGTGTGTGTGTGTGTGTGTCAGACAGAATGCATGAACAAATTTCTGCAATAGTACAAATTGTTTTTTTGACCCTGTAATTAGTGGCAGAAGAAACTCAAGAAGAGACTGTGAAGAAGCCTGTGATGGTGAATTTCAACACCGATGCATAAATGATCATTCATCCATCACAAATGAACTGTTGATCTTTTTCTTAGATTTTGTTGAGTTACATCAACAGTGTAAATTGTCCACACCGCAGTTTGGTATGATATTTTATTGTTTTTAATTTAAATTGTTTTATTAATTCAGTTCATCACTTATTTTCATGGACTTCCTTACAAAACCAAATTTTGGGCACTCTTTTTTTTCTTTGCATGCAAATATATTGGGGTGGGAACGTCGAGAAGAGACGCTTAGTCCGATGGATCATCTTTCGTGCCTCCACGTGGCGGACAAGAGCTGTGGCCATAAAGTGATCGGGAACTGTCGTGGCGGCCATCCTCAAAGCCACTGGTGGACACCAGCGGTGAGGGATACCCCGCAGAGGAAGAAGTAGTCCTATTGGGCCTTTTCGACCTCTGGGACCACCGGTTTCCACATTTACATTTTTTTAGTACAGTGCACTCCGCTTAATAGAACACCATTGGGCCGAAGCGCTTCTGTTCTACTAAGCGGGGTTTCTATTAACCGGAGACACTTTATTAGGTACACCTTCAGACACGTCGACGACCAAGTTATGCACGCAGAAAACCCCCTGCTGACGAGTTAGAAGAGATATTTCGACTGTGGACGTCCATATCTTTAATCAAACAACAACTTTAATCAACTTCAGTCAAACATCTCAAGTCACGAGAAAAATTTCGTTACTTTTGTCTGGAAACAGGAGTCCGTAATTTTGCGGTTGACTTCCCTCTCAATGCGCTGGATAAGAGGGAAGTCCTGGAAACCGCGGGCGTACCTTCTGAGAATTCGGCAATGCATCGTATCGTCTGAGTATGTCCTTCTTATCCGCAGGTGATAGCCCTCGTCTCTTGAATGAAGTTGAAGCTATTGTGACGTGCGTGTGTCTATGTGTGGAGTGACGCGTGCTACCTGTTACTGTATACGGCTAGAACTACCGCGTTTTCTCGCGATAGTGGTACAGTATCGCGATAGCTACACTTCGTCTCTCTCTCGTCTCTTGAATGAAGTTGAAGCCATTGTGACGTGCGTGTGTCTATGTGTGGAGTGACGCGTGCTACCAGTTACTGTATACGGCTAGAACTACCGCGTTTTCTCGCGATAGTGGTACAGTATCGCGATAGCTACACTTCGAAAACCACTAGTTTACAATGTTCATTGCTTACGGCCTGTTCTATTAAGCGGAGATCTGTTCTACTAAGCGGAGTATCTTTATAGGAAATTGCATTAGGCAAATCTGTTCCAGAGCCTTTTGCTCTATTAAGCGGATTACTCTATTAACCGGTGTTCTATTAAGCGGAGTGCACTGTATAGTAACTTTGCTGCTTCTTCTTTCCATACAACACACTAAAAAAAAAAAAAAACATGGCATCCTATTTTGTTATCCAGTTAAAACTGAATCAGAGGCATTCCTCACCAAGTATAATATTTCTTTGAAGTTTTTGCTAAACTTTGGAAAATGAAGGACAAAACTAAGAACAGTAAGTAGGAAAGCAGGGGGCTCAGAGTGAGCTAACGGGGGGCACAGCACCTCCTGGACTGTTTTTAACCATCAGTTAGCAGTTCTCTCATCATCTTCAAACATATCGTCTAAGTGTGATGAGTTCCCCGAAGAGGTCTGTGGCTACTCTGCCTTGAAAGCACCCTGATTTTTGCCAGTGTGTGCACTTTTAATTGCGCTCCCATTGCTTACCCCACAGCCCTCCAATCTCTCCCCTTCACATTCACCCATTCTCCTCGAGACCCCCGACAGCTCACTCCCCCCTTTTTCCATTCTGTCGTTTAAGCCATTTCACTCTATCTGTCCATTCTTCAAAGGCAAACTTCATTCACTTGATTTTAATTTCATAGACAAACCCTGAGGGCTGAGTGAGCGATGGCTGTGTTATTGGGAGACGGATAGAGGGAGAAATAAGAAACTCAGCTTTATTTCACTGATTGCTCTGTATTATTCGGTCAAAAGCTTTTTGGCCTGTTTTACCGTCCAGCCAAAGAATCAAAATAAAAACCATGAACAAAACTGTCTTATGGGGCAAAGTTTTTTGTTTTTTGGGGGGTTTGGGGGGTTTTAACATAAAACTGAAAGGGGTTCCCCAAAAATGTCTGCTATTTTGTAGCTTCAATTATTAAGTAGTTTTTTTACAAGCTAGTATAGATTAAAAGCCGAGCAGTTACTTAATCAGAATTTAGATCAAACAAAGAAACATGTATTTATGTCATAAGCAAAAAAAAAGGCTGATGTTCATCATTGGTGTTTGCTGTGTAACGTATCAGAGAGAAAAGTATTGAAAACAAAAATGCTGCTGCATTGCATGGTTCGCTTCTTTAATGACTCTCATAAGCCTTAAGGTTGGAATATTCCTCTTCGCTTTTCATATTTGAACTTATGTACATGCTGTGTGCAGTTGTGTGCTGTATTGTTTTCTACAGTACTTCTCCCCATAATTGTGCATCCCTGTGTGTTTGTGTCAGTATGCAGGTGAACAGGTTGAGTGAAAGATGAGGCCATCCTCTTCGCCCTTTGGTTATTTCTGTACTAAGCCTTCCCTGACAATGGTTGCGCAATGATCTGTGAGCTTGAGATCACTCTTTGTTGTCTCTGACAGCCAGAACTGGGCCAGGGTGCCAGAAGGTCAAGTGAACGGAATAAGAACAGGCTTACACAACACGGAAAAGGCAGGCTTGTCTTTGATGTGAAACAAGGCCCGTGTGTTTTTTTTTTTTTTTTCTCAGATTGAAGGCGGACATTGATTTCACACCACAAAAACCTAGCTGTGCACAAGCGGAAATTGCTGGAAACAATTTTGGTAACAAACATTTTATTTCCGGCTGGTTGCCTGAAAATTCATTGCATAATAGCCTTTTCTAAACACAACTACAAGAACAGTGTATATGTTCATAGAGAAATCACTGACACATACAGTGATGAGTCAAGGATGTATTGTCAATTCGCAGCCTGATAAAACAGGTCCACTGACTCTCTTTGAATTTGTACTTTGCCACTTTTTTTAGGGCTTTGTTTCAAGCCCAGCACAAATTTAGTGCAGCTAGCTGTCAAACATAGCATGGAGGCAGGCTGGACAAAATGTGATTATTTTCACAGTTACACAGAGCTTGGCGCAGTTCAAAACGGGTGTTGTGCGCTGTTGTGGGCATGAACACAACTGTCTTGATTCTTCGCCAATCGAAGCAGTTACACTTAAAATGGGGGCGGGGGGTGGTCAGTTCTTGATAAAGTGATTTGCTTGAGTCTATACAGGAGGTCAAAGTATGATTATAAAGAATTGCAAGCAGATCTCCACAGGCAGATGACGTAAAGTTGGCCAGGCAGATGACAGATCTGTGAAGCGAGCACTTGGAGACTGCCTTCCACCATGATCCTCCTCTGTGTCTGTTTCTGCACTTTCCCAGGCAGCTTGTTTGTTGTCTACGATGCTGCAACTGCAAGGAGATTCACCCCAGTATGGAGCCAGCCAACGTCCACTCGGAGAAACATGTATTCCCGGAGGAGATATGGAGAGAGACAAGTGTTGGGAATAATATAAAGTGGAGCCAGAAAGAGGAATAAATTGGACAGAAGAAATCATTCGTTCTTCACCAACAAATTCTTGCTGTGTGTGCGTGTGTGTTTGTGTGTATGTGTGTGTGTGTGTGTCAACTCACCAACAAAGGGATTATCGGCTGTTAGAAAACTGCAATTGTTTGTTTTGATTCAGACTCAGTTTGTAGCAAATGTGAATGTTGTCATGCACGCTGTGACCACAAGATTACAGTTTCAGCATCTCAACCAGTGACGCCTATGATCCTGGCCTTCATAATAATAACGACTTCAACTAAGGGCATTATGTAACTTAATTATTTTTTCATTAATGGAGTATTCTAATTAATTTGTTTTCCCAAAGTTGGAACACTGTTATCGTTGTTGTAAATTAAATGCATTGCATTACAATCAATTTATTCGTTTGCGACTACTCCGTAATCCTTACGGCTCCACAAAAAGGGCTCATCTCACGCCTCTTGTCACCATTCCTCACTCTTCGAACATTTAACTCTACCCCTAAGATGTTCTCACAGCACTATATTAATGAGCATCCCAGTTGTCTAAATGAACTTTGAGGTGTGAGAACTGATGGAGATTTGACGAACACAATGTTATCATGTTTAAAAGTTTGATTTTGTTACATGTTTGATTGACCTTGAACGCATGTGTTCATACAGCTTGCACACAATGGAGCACAGAGAATCAGGGGTCAATTTGAGGTGAATGGACCGACAAGCACCTGTTAACTGACAACTTGGAAACCAAGATTTAACTTTGGGTGAAAGGGAGTACTCGGTCCGCTCCATCATGAGAAAGGGTCACTAGCAAGGTTACAAATCTATCAATTCATGGAAAGGCCACTCATTAAAATGTCTGCGTTTCTGATGGTTTATGGATGTGGGTGCTGGTACCAGCGGAAAGCCTTGGCCTTCAGGGGTCCACGGAGGGGTGACCCTTTTGGGGCCGTCCAGGGGTGTGGTATGTAAATGAAGATGGGAGTTTTTTTTCTGATTACTTGTAATTTGAATACACGATCAATAAAAAGCCGAAAGAGTCTGCAGAGGTCAGGTGTCAGTTGAGAAGCGCACAAAGAGTGGCTTCATAGAAAACTGCGCCTCCTGCTGGCAATGAAAGTCGATCTTTTCCTGCAGTGAGCCTCTGTTCAACTGTCCGAGCGAACATCTCTGACAAGAACCGAACATTGAGGACCTTCCATAAATCGAGGGATGTCTGAATAATACTCAGCGGAATCCCTGTAGCCCCTCGCTGGTGACGTATGAAAATGGGTGTCTACCAGCAGGACGAGTCAATGATGCAGGACTTCACATCAAATTGTTACAATCCATGTGTTTTTAATTTCTTGATTTATTTTAGTTTGACTATAGTATAGCCAAACTATATATGTATAGTATATATAGCCACGAAACATGTATTGAACTGCAGGATAAACCTTTCATTGTCAATTTAAGTTCAATAAAGACTGATATAAATGTAATCATCTGACCATTCTACTCATCTCAAATGTGCTCGGAAACTGCTTGAAAAAAGAAAGGAATCCATATGCAGTCAAGTGTGTGTGCGTGTGTGTGTGTGTGCGCATGCGCGTGTTTGTGCGTACATACATTTTGGCATTAAAACCTGCATCGAGTTAGATGATGCCATTGGGACAAGAGAAAGGATAACAAAAACTTCAAATAACAGTGGAATTTACCTGTTTGATCATTAACTCTCTTTGTGTTTTGACCAACCGGTGAACATCAGCCCTGCAGAGGAAGAGATTGAGATGGGAATGAGAATGCATGGAACAAGAGCTGAAGGCAGAAATCCACGAGGAATACAAGCCGCGCATTGCCAAATACAAAAACAGGCCGCTCTTTCGTCTTTCTTTATCCTCCTATTTTATTCCCTTTGTTAGCGGAACTTGGCGTACGGGACTTCAGAGGAGGCTGCAATGAGCACATCAAAGCATGCTGACAGATTGTGGCCCAACGGACACACTCGAAGTGGGCATTATTTTTCTTGTTGAAAATGTAGAAACAGCGAGTACAAAGTGGGGAAATGAAAGCACCTCCTTTGGTTATTTTTGCCTCCCTCCACATTTTTCACTTTTGTTTCAGCGTTGTTTTCCTCTCAGTTTCCTCATGTCGAGGGTCAGACTAGCACCTTGTTTGTGTCAGATGCTCCTTTTTGGGAGATTTATGTCCACCCTACAGTCTTCCTTTCTCTCTTTCACACTCTCCCTCTTGCAGACATTTCTTACAAGCTCTCTTTGAGATCAGCCCACATGGCTCTGGGCAAAAATCCATATGGGTCTTCAACTGTTCTACATTCGACCGACGAATGTTAGGATAGTGAGAGAGAGCAGAACCAAGAGTCCCGTGATGAGAAACAAATTATTAATCATGCTGCTCATCTGCTTACAAAAATAATAGATGAATAATGAAATCAGAAATGATCTCTTGACACTTTTTGTGTTTTTTGTGCGCCTCGGGTATCACTCATCAATAAGCAAAGTGTCAGGTCGGGAATTCTTAGTCAGACCAGAACGGGAAGAATCGGTACGGGATTCTTTCTGACCAGAGCTCACTGACTGTTAACCTACATAGTGTGCCACAGAGTTCACTCACCTCGAGTGATGAATTTCAGACGTGCTATTGATCACCATTGCCATGTTTTGTTGTTTTGGTGTCATGTCTAGGGCTGCTCATTTTTTAAAATTGTTTCCTGCTGAATTGCTAAGTAGGTGTGTGGGTGGTAATTTTAAGAAGACTATTGAGGAGTTGATGCATCAATGAAATACTCGTTTATGATCATGCTTTCGTTGAGTCTTGTGTTCGTCCAAAATGCATTTATTATTAACATGTCGTGATGGTCCTGACTAAAATTGTCAAATTAGATTTTTTTGTATTGTCAAAAAAAAATTACGCTTGTTTTATTTAATTGACATTTGACTCAGTCAGCAATGTTTTTCAATTACAACTCATTTTGGTAGGTTAATAAACATACCCATGAAATTTAAAACACAAGGCGATCAGGCTGCATCCAGTTTGTGCCATTTTAATAAAGTGCAATTATAAGAATTGGGTTTCAAGCTAAGCCGCTGATTGTGTAACGGTACACTCGCCTGACTTCAGTACATGCAGCATGGATTCAGTAAAGCGCACAGTCATTCAAGAGATTTGGCTGTTGTGGTGAGAAAGTTATGACACAAGGGGCTAGATTTGGACCCAGAAGAAGACAGGAGACGAAAATGGCAAAATAAAAGTTGTATATGCAAAAATTCAAAGTAAAAAAACGGAATGCATTCTGACAATGCGTAAGTTACCGTAAATAACTCAAACTTACATACAGATAAAAAGCATGTCACGGCAGTCCCTGTGTGACCGAATAAAGGATGAAAAGCATCGAACAACATCAAGGATGCAAAGAGCCGAACCCAGTCTCAACAAAAGTCATTCAACCTTAATGTGACCCAGCATATCAATTAATAGGTCGGCTTCACGCCTAAACTGCAAGTGACGTTAACTAGTATCATTTGAAGATATGTTCACATCGCTTCGAGATAGCACCGGTTTAATCTTGGCTTGGTGAAACGGGTCTATCGGTTCAATTCTTGTGCCAACTGCTGAAGAAGAGAGCAGCGTCATTTGACTGTTTTGTCATGCATTCCACTTGTTTTATGCACTGTTTATATGAAACCAAATTAGAGAGAAAACGATCAAGTTAACAAAGCCACAATTGAGAGCACAGGATTCTTCCTGAATATATTTTTTGTTCTCCTCTTTGCACGTTCCAGGAAATTTAATACTTGGCATCTTAATCAACCACCAATGCCATTTGGCCTGCAAATAGAAACGAATCAGATTTTCAGAGTGACCCAAAGTTAAAAATTCTGAAATTCAACAGGCATCTGAAAACACTCCAAGGGTGATATCTTTCAAAGCCACTCCAGCATCACAGAAATCATCTGCCATCGGAGCTGGCATGGCCCCTGAGGGTGATGAGTCAGTCCATTGTCCAGGAATTTACAGAATTTCACAGCTGTGCTCTCTTCCTGGTTTTGATGCCTTTTTTGCTCATCGTGTGACCCGGTTAAAAATGCTACACGAGACGCGTATACTTCCTTAGACTGTAGATGCTCCACGCATTCACTTCACATCGACCTCTTGGACTCCTCTCTCTGGTTTTGATCTCCCTTCCCTCACTCTTTGGCCTCTGGAGGATGTCAATGCAGGCTGAAGGGGATTCCAGGGGGTTTCAAGGGGCCTTTCGAGCCTTCATCCAGGTCTTAGTGTTCAAAGACCTTGGCCAGTCATTCAGCTGCACACACACGCACGCACACAAAACACACACTCTTTGTCTTGAAATACATATAGCTACTCGGAGTAAAATAAAAAAAGACGGCAAGACAAGAGCATTTGAAGAGAGGAAGGGAGTAGCAGGCTACTGAGAGCATATCCAAATGTCAGAATAAATGAGCAATTTAATGCACTTAGAAAAAAAATGTGTTTATATTGTCTTGTTTCAATAAATTGCACCAGATGTGGTATGGATTGCTATATTTAGGAAATACAAATGTGGAACAAACACATTTAAAATGACAGCATTCATTTTATGCATCAACCTGTATCTCATATTAGCCGTTCTCAGTCAGGACTGGCAAACATATAGATGAGTGCGAAGTACGATAATATTATCTTCTCTCTTTTTATTGGTGTATCGCAGCTCCAAAGGCCAGGATAATCTGCTTTTTCAATAACTTTATTGATTTTATTTATTGATTTTGTGTGCGTCTGCTAGCCAAAGGAGCCAAAAATCAGGTGAAAATTCACCATGATAATTACATTAAAATAAATTATGATGGCGGCACAGTGAGCACCTGGTTAGCACATCGGCCTCACAGTGCAGAAGGTTTGGGTTTGATTCCGGCTCTGGCTTTCCTGTGTGGAGTTTGCATGTTCTCCCTGTGCCTGTGTGGATTTTCTCCAGGGTACTCCGATTTACTCCCACATTCCAAAAACACGCTGGCAGGTTAATCGAATGTTCTAAATTGTCCCGTGGTGTGATTCTGAGGGCGAATGGCTGTTCGTCAATGTGTGCCCTACGACCCAAGGTAAAGCTTCCTAGGACCGCCACTGTTTATGATCCATCAACCGTTGTATTGCATTGAGGAGATCTGGTTATGGATTTTGGGAAGTAACTGAGAGTAGAAAATTTTAAAAGGTATGAGTGTGTGAGTGAGTGTGTGTGCTCGGATTTGCAGCTTTACTTGCTGTCTATGAATCTTCACTTTTGTTTGCAGATCGTTCGTATGTCGGTGTCGACGAGTGTCTCATATTCAGTAGGATGACAATGTGTGCACAAGGCTTATCTGGCCTTATCTAGATGTCCTTATTATTTACTGGGAAAAATAGCAGATAAGGAAGGATGAGTACCCTGTCGTGTCCATCCGTCGCAGCGCCCGCACGGAATCAACCTAAGGTACCTGTAACCCCAGCAACAAGCCTTTCTCTGTGTGAGACTGTGTGATGAAGAGGAGTTTAAAGTTTTGATGAAATCTTGCTCCCATATATTCTACTAGCTGGTTCGCCGCCCTCCGGGTGGCTCATCAGCTAGTTCCTGCGGAAGACTGGTAAGGTGGTGGTTCGCCGCCCTCCGGGCGGCTCATCAGCTAGTTCCTGCGGAAGGCTGGTAAGGTGGGCCTTTGGCCCACAAAAGTGTTGTTGCTTGGTTCAACTTTTTGTTCATCTTCATTGCTTATCGCGAAAATAAAGAGATGTTTAGCTCTACTAAATAACTAACAATTTCATTGCAATGCTTGTGGGTGGACAACATTTTTTCGCTAAGATGCCCGCGCGATCGTAGTGAGCCACTGCCTGAGCGGCGCAGTGGCGCGGTGAAGTAGGTACGTTTTGAAAAGGGACAGACGGAAGGACAGACCGCGTGCGGGACGACGCGCAATATATATATAGAAGATTCTGGGAATTATTTTGGGGAATTGTTTAGCATTTAATGAGTGTCCATCAAGGGTTAATTGTTGTGTGGTTTGTATTGCAAGTCTAACCCCAGGGTGTATTAAGGGATTCCCGTCTTTTTTCATTTTGTGCCAAGCAAGACTAGTGGTTTAACACATATGCCTGATTGATTTGTTGTTCAAAATTAGATTATTGGGCATGGCCATCCTGTTTGGAGTTTGTAAGTTTAGCCCTAAGTTTTCTTCGGGTACTTTTCTACATACCAGAAACACACATGTTGGTCTAATTGAACACCAATTGTCTCTCGCGTGAATGTATGTTTATGGTTGTCTACGTGCTATACCTCACTTCTCACCCAAAGTCAGCAGGGATTGGCACACCTATGACATTAAAGAAGACAAACAGTGTCAAAAATGGACAGATGCACAGACAGGTGGATAGATGGATGAACGGACGGATGAATGGATGGATGATTTGATGGTTTTGTACATGTAGAGCCAGTCCCCACAGTTGCAAGCAGGATTTTTGGCATTGGACACTCCAGTTCTAAACTAAATCTTACAGAAAAGGAACTACCATCCATTTCACTTTTTTTGTTTGTTTGTTTGTTTCTTGTTTTTTGCTTGCTTTAGATGATGACACAATTGTGCATTTCAAATCTATTTTGGGGCTGGTAAGTGTACAGTATGTTTATTTTTTTTTTTTTGACTGTAACCGGTTACCAGTGTCTTTTCTCCTCTTGGTAAATGCAATGGTTCTCAATATATTTTTTATTACACGCCCCCAGGGAGAAGAAAATATTTTGTACCCCCCACCTCTCCGCTTTGATTATAAATATTATCATTTGTCAGTAAAACTGCTGTTTAAGTACAAGCTCTGGTGAGGACTGCAGACTCCATGCGCACTCTGACTATGAGAGCCACACTGTCACCTACTGTCATGGATGTGCAATTACACTTTATTATCGTACGGGAAAAACAAAAACAAAAAAATAGGTTCTCTTGGGTCACCCCCACTCCCCATTTGAGAAGGACTGAATGAATGCACAATGGCTCAATGTTGCTGGGTCTGAAGTGTCAATTATAAATTCTATTCAACCGTGCCCTGTGTTCCTGCATGTAGCAGCACCGTCGACTCTCTGATGCCCTGAATGTATTATACTGTATGTATACAGATTGTAAAAGAATGATGATTCATACCTGTTGTTTTTTTGTCCCCTGTCTTTGTTAAGCCCCAAACCCATACTTAAAATCAAACAGATGCATATTGAACACACGTCACGCTTCATCTGAGTCAAGTTTGAACGCGTGAACATTGTTCTTCTCTACAGTTGTCATTTGTCATGTTTTGCCTTGAGTGTTGTTTTTGAGCTATAATCAATATGTTTGTATCAGCACTGGGCAAAATAACTAGCAATAAAAGTGGAGCTAGTAGAAATACCTGGCATCCAGATTCAGATTTCTCTTAGGGAACCTTTACCTGAGATAGAGAATGATGTAGCAAAAAAAAAAATGTTTTGTTGGTGGGCATTTTTGCAAAAATCCAAGTACACGTAACAACTTTACAAAAGCGATTCCCATTTACACAGAGCACCAAAAATGCCTGTTGGACTGTCGCATGTCAAACATGTCCCCACTTGGTCTAATCTAAATGTGCATTTTGAAAACTCCACTGCAGTGTAAATGTTCACTTAGTGGAGGAATGTGTCTCCACTGACCTCTGTAAGTTTACACTTCGTTGAATAGTCATCAAGCTCATTATTTGAGCAAAATAGCAATCATGCACAAGTGCACTCACACATGGACAAGTAAACAATTAAACATGTCCCTCATTACAGAGGAGGTTTCGGAGACCCGGATATTTGTTAGTCTTTTTATTTCTCTTTTCAATTGCAATCAAAATCAAGTAATAAAAAAAGTGTGATTCTATTATTCTAACTCATTTTTGTATCGTAATTTTAATCTATTTTCATATTTCCATTTTAGGCTAAAAACCTCAAAAATAAAAAATGGGAAAACTGGTCCAGCTCTGAATTTGAGTGTATTTAATTGATTGGGTTTGACTTGGAAGTTTCAGCATTAGTAAAGACGGTTAGATTGTTTACCACCACAGCATGTCCAGACCACAACCACGATCCCTCAAATGATCCATCAGCTACATTATAACGAGTACATGTTTGAAGTGTTAATGTATTCATGCATTACATGTGACATTGAAAATTCCTTAAATATGGACAAGCAGACTTGAAGCAAATTACTTCAACAACACTGATATATCTTTGCATATGACTTGGTTGAGGGCGTGTCCCAACAATATGATGTAAATGTAGTAAACCAAGAAGAAGGTAAACGCTCTGGCTCCAGCAAAAGCATAATTTTCTATGTGAGATGTGATGCATGAAGCCGATAACAATGATACTTCAACCATGTTTGTCATTGATTTGACATGGTTGATTGATTATTTGATAGATCGCGGTCATGGTCTGGATTGATTGTGGCAGCTAATGAGTTAGCATAAGGTGTGTGTGTGTGTGTGTGTGTGTGTGTGTGTGTGTGTGTGTGTGTGCATCAGAAACACACACAATACTTGGTTTGGTTGTTTTTTTTTTTTTTGTTTTTTTTTTGATGTACCGGTAATCACATCAAATAGATACTAGTATAATGGCCATATTTAGTTGTAAAGTTCATTCAGGTACTTGGTGCGAGTTTGGGCTTTAAAGCTAAATTTATACTGGGGTGGCACGGCGGGAGACTGGTGAGCACATCTCCCTCATCATACAGAGGGTCATGGGTTTGATTCCAGGCCCCAGCCTTCCTATGTTCTGCCCCGTGTCTGTGTGGGTTTTCTCCAGGTACTCCACTTTCTTCCCATATTCCAAAAACATGTGTGGTCAATTAATTGAAGATGCTAAATTGTCCCTCGGTGTGGTTGTGAGCGTAAAGGGTTGTTTGTCTCAGTGATCCTTGTGATAGTCTGGCAACCAATTCAGGGTGTATCATGCCTACTGCCTGAAGACGGCTGGGATCGGCTCCAGCACACCCGGGTCCTCGTGACGAGAAGGGGCTCGGGTAATGGATGGATGGACATACACCAATCTTCCACACACATTCACAATACAAGCAGGAAAAAAAGAATTGTGAATTATTCATTGACTTTTGTGACATTCTACTTTTTAGATATGATTTGAATGAACAACCCACTGATCGTAGTCTGTAAAATGGCATCAGCCGTCTGTGACTATTGATCACTCTGATTAGCTGTTAGCTTGCAAAGTAGTGCGTGAGATTGAAGTAGATTTTGAGACAAAAATACACAAAAGCAAAACCACTGTGAAAAAAAATTGTATTATCAAGTAAATTAAGAATTGCAAATTATTACTTTGGACTGCGATTTGTTGTTGCTTCATAATGAATGTGATGTTGCATTGTTCTTTATATGTGTGAGTTTATTTCCTGTGATAAAAAAATGACCGACGCACACAAGAACAACCCTCACTGAGATGTTTGGTCATTCTGACCACCTCACTGAAAAAATTATGGCTACGCCCCTGACACCGCTCCACCACAAGGTGATGACTCACTGAAAAACTTGAAACTGGGACCACACAAACATGTTATTCAGAGAAATAAATTGACAGTGGCAGTATATGAGTTGAAATCATATTTACCCGTTTACACAAGATTTGTCATAGTTGAAATGTGATTTGCTTGGAGTCTGTCTTTTCATAATGGCAGAAAAAATGTCATAAACTGAGTCATGCAGTCATCCTACCGTATAGAGACATATTTTTCCCCCCCTCCGCCATCCTTTTTCACGGTTGCTTGGGCTCCTAACAGGAACCTGTTTGTGTTTTGTAGTATCACGCTTGACTTCACCCACCTCCTCCAACACACTAACCACTGTCTTGTTTGCTTCTGCCCAAGTGGCTCCCTTTTGAATGCGTAACTTGCTTGAACAATTAATTATTCTAATGATAGGCCAGTACTCAGTGGTGCTTTTAACAAGGGCACAGAGAATATGAGGATGAAACTGGTACCGATAGTAGAATTAATCCACTGGAGTGGGGGAGAAAAAAATACTGCACATGCATGTGCTCATGAGTCAAACTTCTCATTGGTTTTGGTTGCTATATACAGTACGTCCCTATGTGCATTTCAACAACTCCTAATCAAACATCTTTTATGCATCGTAAGTCTGCATTTCACTCGGCAAGTTCTATAACCCTCAATACACCATTGAAGAGCATTATTTGATGGCAACAAGTACCAATGACCGCGTGAGACAATTGAATACCTATTTTTGTCTGTACTGTACCCAGTCTTGTGTTTTCAACATTGCATAAAAAGAAATACATTCTCCTATCTTTATTATTCACTTCATCTTCATTGTAATAATGAGTAATTAAGCTTTGTATTCTGTATTTTCTTTCATCCAATTCTTATTGTGTCTTCTTTTCTGACTGTTTTCCAGCAGCAGCCAATGGTAGCAAAAAAAAGGAGGGGAGATACAAACATAATTGTAAGCACAAAGTCCACTGAAAGAAAGGGAGAGTAAAGCATGTTGTCATTGTCAAGGTACCGCCAGAGCAGCAGTCAAACAAGTTAAACGATCAGTTTTCCATTAGCAAATAGTGTTTAGGGCATGGTCAAACTGTCCCGCTTCCTCTTTTTTTTTTTTTAAGTTTTTTTTTTTTATCAGAGGTGACTGTCAACAAAATAAATTAAGTTGTGCTGCAAAGTGAAATTCGTATCACATCAGTGGTAGTTGGGTGGGTGTGAAGCAGAGGGGTTGATGATGCCTTGTCTCCACCCTTCGTGATACAAGCTTCCCCACCACATAGCCTCCACTTCCATTCATCACAGGCCATATTGAGGGAGTGAAATTCTGCGGCGGTGCCGGTAATCAATGGAAGGGCTCCATATGGTGGGGATCAAAGGTGTCACATAGTGTGTGGTTCTGCTTTATTGCCAGCCAGCACTGTTAATTGGACAACAAGATCAGAGGCAATATTAAAATCCAATTAAATTGATATGAACAGATTGCCAAGTGATGTACGCTAATGTATAATTGAGTATCAAGCAAATGCGAGTGGCCCGTCTCGAGTGCCGAGCTGCTGAATAAATGATGGCCTCGCCGTAGAGGACGGAAACAACTTTGCACATTAGCCCGCCCACCCCTCCCGTCCTCCTTTCCTACCCTTCTCTCAATCCCCTCCTTCACTCTCTGTGCCCTCAGATATGGAAGGACACAGAATATCTCTCCCTATTTTGCTTCTTGGGAGTCAACTGGAGGGTCGTATTTGTCCATGCTTGTCAGTGTGAGGGCAAAGGAGGAGAGATGGTGCCCACATGTGCGTGCAGTCGTGTCATCGTGCATGTCCAAAGGGAGACGTGGAGATGGTGCATAACATTTTAACAGTGCTATTCCTTCACACGCGTGCAGCTTTAATTTGAGTTTAATGAAATCTAAATTATGTATTGCTTTTTTTTTCTGGAGCAGAAAACAAGTGCATGTTTTGGTGGTTTGACTAATCAGGCGTAAACAACAGTGC
This sequence comes from Hippocampus zosterae, assembly GCF_025434085.1. Taxonomy (NCBI): domain Eukaryota; kingdom Metazoa; phylum Chordata; class Actinopteri; order Syngnathiformes; family Syngnathidae; genus Hippocampus; species Hippocampus zosterae. The sequence continues at coordinate 19,499,872 of NC_067461.1, read as the reverse complement.
CATTTCCCCAGAGTCACTCTGTGATATGGAGTGCTCTTTAAGAAAAAGGAATAAATAAGCAGATGAAGATGCATGCTCTGACACTATTTAACAGACCACCGAGGTTCAGTCCAAGGTGACATTCCCTGATAAGGTACACTTGGACCACAGCCCAAATTAATCAAAAGTTCATCACAACTCATTCATTTATTAATTGAATATTTTGCGCCTGGATTTAATGCGTTCCGCTGCTGGCTAATTTGTGTCACTGGTAGGCTGATAAGGAGATTTACATATCAAATTTTAATGATATTTTGGCTCCAATGATCCCCCTCCTTTTGGGGGGGAGGGTAATTATTTATTTCTGTTGTTTTGGTTGAGGTCCAGCATATGTGTTTTAGCCCCCTGCCTCCCCTTCTTTCTTGCATTAAGCTGGCTTCCTTAATTACGCGGGCACAGGGCTCATTAGCTTCCATGGATATGGGGTGGCATGATGTGCCCATCTCTTCTCCCGCAGGCAATGCCCAGACAAAGTGCCTGGGGAGCAGGTGCTGACAAGGTCGCGGTGGCAGTGTGCCATCTGGACATGAGCTTGGGTCCTGTCGAGGCCCGGCTCTTTTGTAGCTCTAGCTGCGGCTAATGCCATCCACCAACAACCCTGACTCAAAGACATCAAAACAGCGCTTCGGCTCGAAGGAGATCTGTGGACTTAACAACACTAAAACAAAGGCGCAATAATTGGTTTTGGCGCAATCTGTCCTTCGTTTTCCACTCAAGGAGCTTTTGTGGTTATTAAGTGAGTTTCGAACAGAAGGCACATTGAAGGTTTTCTTCAATTAAGCATGATGCACCCCCATTTGCATAACATAGATGTGCACATAAATACGCATGGATTGCAACAATAAAGAGGTCCTGCCCCCCCACTCCCCACGTAATAAACCTCACCCTGGGTAAATTATAAAGGGGAGAGAAGGTATAATTTTATTTTCGTTACGAAGCCAGCTTTAGATTTTCTCTGTGGATGGGATGCACTGCCTTGAAAAAGTTGATCATTACTGCATGAGAAAATGACTTCATGTCAACACATACAACGTGGAGAAAATTCATTTGGAATCAATATTTTACCACCTCTTGAAATGTTCAATCCTGTTCACACAATAAGAATATGTATGTTTTATATTTTGAAAAATACACCATTAACGAAACATGAACAAAAAGACATTGTTACGAAATTGCCATCACAACCAAACTCAGTTAAGACTAGCACTGAACTTCCTTTCATAAAGTAAAACAGCGCTGCAGAGTCACAAAGAGGTGATGATGAAAATCATAGAACCACTGTGAATCAACAGATACTCTGCGACCAACTACTTTTCTAAAGCAATGAAGTGGGAAAAGGAAGAAATGAATACGTCTCCAAATTTATCACGGCAAAAATAACTCTTAAATCTTATCGTCCCCCCATTAAGCAGCCTTTTAATGCCGGTTTTAACAGCTTCCCCTTACACTCAACAAACTGCCTTTGTGAGGATTTGGCAGGTCACCCTTGAGGAAAGATCAACACGATCAAGATGTAATATTTTACCGGTGACATGGTTTAAAAACTAAAACGCATTGGCCAGTTTTGCGGTGGTTAATCTGTCCTGACTACCAGAGAGAGATTACATGCAGTTGCGCAAGGCCACGTAAACACTTGCAGAAACCTGAATATGCTCATATTCAAAATGTTGGTGTTATTTTCGACTTTCAGTTCACTTTTATTCTTCACATCAGAAATTTTACAAAAATAGGTTTGGGGCATTTGAACATCATATCCAGAGTCTCTGCTTCTTTCTCTGTTCGGCCAACAAAGATATGTTAACGCATGCTTTTATCGATTACTCTACCAATCTGCCCTCTGGTCTTCCTAAAAAGAGTATTTAAAATTCACATTAATTGAAGAATTTGGCAGCGCTTGTCCAGAAGAAGATCAAGGACTTTGAAATCACTGAATTGGCTGACTCACCATGTGTTCCAGGATTGATCTTAAGAGTATTTTAGATTTTGTGTTAACAGTCTTGGTTGTTCTTATATTTCAGAGCTGAGGTCCTTCGGCTGTGCTTAAAACAGGACACACACTGACAGCGGGGAGGCGGTGCTTCAATTGTCCAACCCCTACTTGTGGAAACACCTGCTGGATATCTTGAAGCAGGAGAGACTGTTCTTGTTTTTAAGAACAGGCTCAAAAGCAAATTTTCTAATATTTCCTTATTTTCCCAAATTTCTGCTTTATTTTATTCAGTGATTTATTATTTCTTGTATCTTATGCTGTTGTAGCTTTTATGTTCCCTCGTCTTCTTGTTTTTTATCATTAATTGTAACTAATATGTTTTAGTATTATCTTAATATTTCAGTGTTTTTTACTTATTTATTTTTCAACTAGGAAATTCATTGAGAACCGTTTCTCATTTAAAATGCCACAAACGCTTACGTTACTCAATCATTTTTCGACAAACCGAACCCCAAGCCGCCCTCTATTTCCTCAGAGGGCGCAATCTGCACTGGGAGCCATGGCAGGCCGGCCCTGTGGTCCTGCATCATGGGAGCCCCTACCACCATGCATTCAGGCCTTTCCTGCCCTGGGTACTCCATGCTGGTGGGCTGGTCCTGGTTCAGACCACTCATTGAGATGGTATCTCCTCACCTGGAGGCACTGTACTCAGTCTCAGGTTAGCTGCCTATCTGTGCAATTACAACGCGATTTAAAAGAGTGTTAAACGCATTATGCCTCAATGCAGCTCTAAATTTGGACTGATTTTTGCATCATCAAATGCAATCACTGCATGCTTGTTACGTATTTCACCTTGCTTTGATTCTCGGCTGTATAAGCAAAATGTTTCCATATCTCACAGTCTGCCTCTTTTTTTTTTCTTAACGGGCTGCTGATAAGCCTGGAAGCTTGTGGCCTTTTTTTTTTCTCATGCCATTACTCTGGAGAGTGATACTTTTCGGCAAGCCCCGCCCATTACAAAAAGCGGTATGGCTGCAGATGTTTCTGTTTCAGCATGCTTAAAATACCAGCACTAAAAACAAGGGATATTGTGCAATTTTGGCTCGGCTCACAGGTGTGCTAGTTTTTAGAACAGGCCCACGGGCATATGTGGGGTGAAAATTGAGCTCTTCCTTCTCAGGATATTGTAGAAGGAAGTTCACTTCAGATGCTGATATGTTTTTTAACTCCAGATTTCCAGACTCGTCTCAAACAGCTGAACAAATTGTTTGCCCAACAGAGAGTTGACCAACAAGGCATCAGTCACAGAATCCTCAATTTCTTTTAAAAGGGATAGTTTTGAGCTGCTGCCATGGAGTCACTGTTCACATTAAGTCTGGAACAGTGAACCAGGTGATGCATCTGGAAATGCCGCTGGCCACATCTCTCCAAACTAAGTCCTTTTACCTTCAAGCCGATCCCTGACAGCAAGGCCTACATTCTTTTCCCATTTCACCTTGGCTGGTGGACACAACAGAAAATGTTTCCATTATTTTGTTTGTTGTATTGACATATTTGTGGTCTTCAATTATTATTATTTTTTTTAATCCACATAACCAGCGTAGGCAAATAAAATCTTGCTATGTTTAAAACCTGGTAAAAACAAGCCTACAACACATGTACAGATTTTCTGAAGCAGAGGTTACTGGGAGAGAACATTAGGCATACGAGTTTACCTAGCACACCCAGCAATGTTCCCTGTACAACAACAATAAGACCATGGCGTGGTCTACCAGAGGAGGCAGTGTTCAATGCAGTAAAACAGTTTTTCTTGATGACTTGGACATTGTTTTTTGATTGATGAACATTAATTCAGAGTATATGCTAGAAATAATTCATAGTTTTCATTTCTTTTATTTGGTTGTGAAAATGTGATGACGGATGTGCATCTTTTCATCCCTAACAATACAGTACTGCATTTTTGTAGACGTGGATATTTGATAGCATAACCTAAAATACAGAAAGTTTAAAAAAATTGATTTCAAACAGATATTGTGTTATATAACTTCACTGTAATATTTATTCACTGTTGATAGCTACAATCATATGATTTCACACACTTTCATGTGGTATAGAAACGCAACATGCTTTATTTTCTTTACTCAGCAAACATTGTAGTGAGAGCAGCGCTCTGTCCCGCATCTCTGCAGGATTTCCACACTAAACTCGCATATCTCAATTTTATATTTTGTTGTAAGGACCACCGGATGAAGCTGTTTCATATATGTCAAAAAGGACTGTTTTGACTCACGCTAATCATACAAATAATGCAACCCAGGAATTTGGATGGTCATTCAAAAATATCTGCTGAAATGAAATGAATCTCAAAGGGAAAAAAATGTTCACCACAGAGGCTATGGCGAGCCTACAATTTGTCATTTATTTTGACCTGATATACAATTTGTTATTTGTTGCTGTGGGTGGTTTTGAAATAGAGGAGAGGCTCTTTCCTCCCCGGCACCGGTGTGGTATCACCTCCCTTTCCACCAAGTGGCAGATTGTCACAGAGTTCTCAGGATTTAACTTATGAAGCTGCTGGTCGCACTCTATTTGAGGCGACCGTTCCACTGTGAGGCTTATGATCACAAGGCCTGAACACACATAAATACCAGCGGCAAACCCATACTTACGCACTGGTCATTCGCATTCCCTTCCCACATTATTTTACAACCTCTGTGGCCTCCTTGCCAGAGGCCTTGGCTGTCATTATGCGGTCCAGTGTTTGGGTTAGCAAGCACTCAGCTTCTGATTTGAGCAAAGGATGCTTTCTCTGAGGAAAGAAAAAGAAAGGGGAAAAAAACGTATAAAATGTGGTTTAATCCTACCTCAAGGTAGGATTCTCTAACTTTTAAGGGTCTGAGACCTGCACAGAAGACCAAGTGCTAGCATCCACATATGGCCGTTCAGACGTGGTCAAAGAGAATGTTTATTTTTGTGATTTCTGGGAGGCTGGCATGTGGTGCAACGCCTTACATGAAAGGAAATGTTGAGTTTGAATGAAAGGTTAGTAAAAGGCATGTTGCACAAAAAACAGCAGGGGCGAGTTTAGACATTTAAAAGCGAAAAGCATTCATGATACTGTGACAGATGACACATGCAACGCTTGTGTCCAAGTATCGAATGTTTGTGTTACAGCAGGATTTATGTGCAAGGCATAGTATCAGCATAGTATTTTTTCTAACTGAGCTCTCTCACCAATGTCCTTTGAATTAAAAAAAAATCTCCTTCTGGTTAATTAAAAGTGCGTAAGAACTTAATATACTTTGACCACCGATACACATACAGTGCACGGGGATAAACAGAGCGGAGTCTGAAGGATTTTCTTGAAGTCCCCTAATTTAATCCTCCAGCCCCTAATCTGGTGTGAACCCCTAAACCCTTCTGCACACAAAAGCTGACCAACATAATCCTCGGTTCAGAGAGAAGGCCACTCATTCCCTTACTTTCTGACTACTGCATTTCGCATCATGCACATTTCATATATTAAAAGCCCCTTTTTTTGCCCCCTCCTACCATTTCCCTGTCAGTCATTGTCTACATTTGACGGTTGGTTTTCTGTCTTCCTCCTGCCCAAAATGTGCATCACGAAGTGAAATATCAAAGACCAACCCCAGAGACCATGTAACACCAGACATTTGACAGCATCTTATCATAATAGATACTTCTGTATATTTGCCTTCCATATATCACTCAGAACTCTCACTTCTAGGAAAATAATCACGTTTTAGAGACCATACATGATTAGGGGCATATGAAAGAAAGCCCCCACAGTTAGGGGGCAGCTAGGTGGAAGAAAGAGTGGTGGAGGGGAGAGGGTAGTGGTTGTAGATGGAAGGGGTGGGAGAGACTCAGTAGGGGGCTAATTCTCCCCGTGCCTTGCTGCAGCTGTGCCCCTGAAACTGAATGACAGATCCCTGAGCGTGATGGGGGTGGGAGGGAGGACATTTGGCATATGTCAGAGCAGTGAGGGGCCTGCCAACTTCCTGTTACAATTTTCATAGGTTATTTAGCAGTGAGGCTCAGAGTTTATCTCTGGGGAATGCTACTGCCACAAATATGTTTTGAACAAAAGTCATTTTCCTAACCACAATTATTTAGTCAACACTCCTGAATAATCTGTACAAATAGCACACAGCTATCAACCATTTCAATATATTCCTGCAGGAGGCTATTATTTCTACTGGAGTCCGCTTGCTACGCATAACGTGTGTTATCTTTCATGTGCATTATAATATTTATTTTCCACTAGTTAAGTTAATGCAGATAATGTTGCTGTGTTTGGCCCCTGGAGCAGCTGCAATTTCAAATGTACAACTGAAGCTAACTTTAATGTGAACGTGTTGCAACTGTATGTGACACCTCGGACCAGCACAGAGAATGTGTCCTGTATAGGTCTTCAAAACAAGAAGACATGAGATTGCAGTGTTGGAGCAGCCACCCCTCCTGCGGCAGGACCTTAAGCACAGTGACCTTCTATCAAAGCTTGGCATGTAGCAGAGCTGCCAGGGAGAAGCGCATTAATTATTGAGGTGCAAACGGAAAGAAGCTGTGAACGCGAGTGACCACCTATTGTTCGATTAACTAGTGTTAACCTCATTTTTATTTTTTTTATTTGCCCCATCTCTGTTAAGATGAGGGCTTTCTCATCTTTAATTTTACAATGAAGGTGAAGAATGCGGGCGTTGATCAAATTCTCCCAACTCTCAAAACCTGTATGATTACAATGTTCAAATAGTAGTAGTAGAGTAACGTATTAGTATCATCCTTCAGGGGGTTTTGACTGAAGCGCTACACTGAAAAAAGAAAAGGTCATTTTCAAATCGTTTTGTTTAGTATATATATATATATATATATATATATATATATATATATATATATATTTCCGTCTACTGTCTTTGAAATGAGCAGCCTCTGGCTACCGGTGTCTGTGAGGTGGGTGGTGCGGAAAGAAAAATGTTAACTCAGACAAATGACATTGTATTCTCTTTTGTCCACTTGTTAACACAACTGAAAGTAATAATCAATAATCTTTTTAATGGCAGGATTTTCATGATAATTGTTCAAAGATTGTGTCAGTTATTGTATTTGCTGCACAACTATATCAGCATTTTTTTTTTGGGTGGGGGTCCTATATTTATAAATATGACAATTGGTCAACAAAACTGATTTATGGCAGATTTCAATCGCATCAAGGCTCAGAAGGGAACACTTGACTGGTGTGAACAATTTACAGCATCCTCGCTTACTGCTCTTGGTCGAAAAGTATTCGTGACTTGTTTCCCCTCACCAAGAAAGTCCCTTCTTAAATATTTTCTCCTTTCAAAATAGAATTGTGTCTCGGATAATCTGCAGACACAACTACAATGAGAACAATAATGTGAAAGCCAAAACGAATGTGCAAAATGAATCTCATTATTTTGATATTAAATTCTGCATTTTTGGATCCATTAAAGTGCTTACAAAGCGAAAAGAGTTCACATCATAGCATCATATACAATACAATACAATACATGCTGATTTATATAGCGCTTTCACAACATATATCAATAACTAACTTTGCTGACTGCTCGACCACACAAAATCCACTCAAGGAGGAATTAAACCCAACAAATAAAGCAAGGAAACATTGTATGCGCCAGCACGGGTCCATACATGGTCCTACGGATAATATTTTGTCTGTGGGAAAAGAATTAAACAGAATAATTTATCAATGGGGTTGCCATGTTGGGCGGAATCATCAGTTGCAGAGCGGAAGTGATGTCAGACTGTTGAAAGCAATGAAATTTACAATCATCTCATTCGATCCTGCGTACACCAAGGCTGAGATGGAAAACATGCAGCAGTCAGAAGAAGTAATGAAGCGTAAAAGCTTGTACCACCATCATCTTCTTGATGTAAAAGAGATTCACAAAAACGGATCAGCTCACAATTTGGTAAGGAGCTTTTGTGCGAAGAATGAAATTGAATATGTAGATTGTCTCTGTTCAATTTTTACTGACTGTATGTTTTTGTTAGCAATTAAAGAGGGCAGTAAATGGCTGATACACATCATGTACTCATAAATACGCGCTCTTGTAAGAGCGAAACACCCTAAAAATGAGAGCTCCCTAAAGCCAGTCGATGCAATGTTTCAATTGATTTTTTTAGAAGAAATATTTCATAGATTTAAGTAAGCTGCAGCTATGTGAGAATATTTATACATTCAAAATGTAACACATTTTTGACATCTGGACTGTCGTTCCCCTTTAAACACACTCACAAACCTTCGCTTTTAAAACTGACAAGAAAAGCAGGGCTCAGTTAATTTGATCAGTGGTTTGTGTCCTGTGGCCTGTGACCTCTGACCTTAGGTGAGAAAAGGTTAAGTGCCTCTACACAGTGCTAATGATCAATTTAACTCTACGCAGCTAAGTGTTTGTGGTAATGTGTACGGTTGTCAAGAGAGTGTATGTGTGTTGTCAAGATAGTGGCAACAAAAAAATAAGGGCTTTAATGGCACAAAAATGCAAGCTGACATGAGTTGATTTTACAATTTAAAAAAATGATTTCAGCTCCCAGTCACGCAAATATGATGAGTACTGTTTAGTCCTGGTATTCTTTAACGCTGTTACATACAGTATGTGTTGAAATACAGTAAATAATCGTTTTTTTTTTAATGCGATGTAATGCAGGTAACACACTCTGATAATAAATACAAATATGGATTGCGGGTGGCCAGAATGTCACTTTCTTTTAAAAATTCATTAAAAATGTTTCATTTTTCTGAGAACATCCCGCAAAATTATTGTGAGAACCGAATCTTCAGAGAAGGAAAAACATATTTTTCCTCAGCCTCCTATTCACGTAAAGCACTTGCCTCGTATCACAGTACATTTTCAATTCCACATTAAAGGGAATGCTCTTAATTAGAGAGACGAAGCGGGACTGCTACATTATCAGTCTTTTTTAAACTTATTATGTCAATTCCTTTGTTAAAAAAAGGACATTCCCAAATGTCACAAATCCCTGCAGCCGGTTGAAAAAAAAAAAATTACAAAATAGAATTGGCCACACAGTGTCACTGGGGGACAAGGCCAGAATCCCTTTTTTTCAAGTACAATCGCTATAAAAATCTTCAAAGCTGAGTCGAACAGGAAACCTTTGTTTTTCCTCCCAATTCGCACGACTTGAACCTTACCCTGTTTCTTCAAGCCCGGTGGAGGATAACATGTTCCTACAGTTTGATAGCGCAAGAGTACATTTTCTTATGACTTATTCATCCTTTCCCGCTCTCTCCCGCTCCTTAATTAATAATTCATTTGATGTAAAATTTCATTAATTTTCTAAAATGTTCCAATTGGGAGCCTTTTTTTTTCTTTGTCCAACCATCTATTGTAGCAGACTATTATTCTTTTATGTAGCAGCCTTGTAGAGGTTATCATCTTCTGAGGGCAACCAGCGCTGGCTTGAAAAGTTTTAATCAGCTTTAATGAGAGGGGTCAGCGGTGGAACCAGTGAGGGAGTGACAGAATCACAGACAGCTAGCCTGTGGAATGTATGCATGACATTTTTATCTTTTAACAGTTTCTTTCTCCATCATTTGGACTTTCCGTCGCTGTGACAGCCACATTGGGACTTGGCATCTTAACCAAGGGAATTGAGGTACGATAGCAATCATAACAATACCTGAGTTCAGTTTGGTTTGATACAGTATTTTCTGTAAAATCATTTCAGCATACTCCTCTGTGAGCAATTAGATAGGTACGAATTTGCAGTCATTGAAACTATTCACACGTGGCTTAAAGGACGGACAATAATATGTACAATCCTCACCCTCATCTTCCTTAAATTCCCTCACAATGATAACACTAGTTTAGACCTTCTGCTCTGACAATCCGTGGCTTTTTATCATTCCATGAAATCCTCACATATCCCACTTTTACCTTCTCGTCTTAAAGTTACCTTGGTTTTCTCTGCGCAGTCTTTATCAAACGGCACTGGCCTTTCTTTTGGCTTTAGCCTTGGGCTCTAATCTTCTTCCAGAAGATAGTCTAATCCATTCCATTATTAGCATTTTACAGCCAAGGCTGAATTGCTCACCATGACATAGACTGTGTCTTTTTTTTTCTCAGGCCAAATGGCAGATATATGACTTAACCCCTTTAGCTTTAAGGCCTTTGCAAGAGATTTAATGTTTCTGACAGAGTTCTTGCACCTGTAATGACCTCTGAGACTCAGATTCTTTGGGGGACAGTCTCCCAATGTCACTCACAATTTGTTAAAAGTTAACACTTTTTGCTGTCAACATAAAATTAGTCAGAAACTGGAGTAACTATAGAAAACCTATATAAGAACAACATCCATCGATTTTCCAATCCGCTTTATCCTCACAAGGGCCGCAGGGGTTGCTGGAGCCTGTCCCAGCCATCTTCAGGCAGTTGAACTAGTTGAAGGCCAATCGCAGGGCACACAGAGACCAACAACCATCCATGCTCACACGCACACCTAGGGACAATTTAGAGTGTTCAATCAGCCTGCCATGCATGTTTTTGGAATGTGGGAGGAAACCGGAGTACCCGGAGAAAACCTCCACGCACACATGGGGAGAACATGCAAACTCCACACAGGGAGGCCGGAGCTGGAATTGAACCCAGTACCTCTGCTAACGCGCTAACCACTGGACCACCGGGCCGCTCCAAGCACATCATATTTATTTAATATACACATTGCTTCATTGGCCCTAATCCTCTTTCGGACAATGTGTTTCTATTGTCAAGTTAAGTTTTCAGTCTTTGATGGAAAGTGGCTTTACCTTCAGTAAAACCATTCAGACCAAACGTATGTCCATGGTTAAAATCAACTACCATGGATGTTATGGTGAAAATAACATACACATACAGAGTGCAAACTTCAATTTCAATGAAGTTTAAACTGAAATGAGCACAAATGTGTGGCAATGTGTGAAGCATAACATACGACAAAAGAGATCCCAGATTGTTGAGTAATTAAAGATGAACATCAAGCACGAATTTCACCCACAAAGCTTCAAGAATTAATGTCCTCAGTTCCCAAATGCTTATTGAGTGTTTTTAAAAGGGAAAGTACTGCACCACAGGAGTCAACATGTCCCTGTCCCAGCTTTTTGGAATAGGTTGTCGGTCTCAAAGGTGTAATGCCTGAATTTTTGCCACAATGTAAGAAATAAATGCATGACTAAATCAAAATAAAATCAAGTTTATCAATTTGAACATGAAATATCTTGTCTTTGTAGTGTATTCAATTGAAAAGGATACGAAAATTATTGTATTGTGTTTTTATTTACCTGTAATCCAATAACCATCCATCCATCCATTTTCTACTCCGCTTGTCCTCATGAGGGTCACAGGCATGTTGGAGCCTATCCCGGCTGTTTTCGGGCAGGTACACTCTGAACCTAGTGGCCAAGCAATTGCAGGGCACTCATAGAGAAACAAGCATTCGGGCTCAAAACCACAACTAGGGACAATTTCGAGTGTTCCATTAATGTGCCTTGTGTGTTTTTGGAATGTGGGAGGAAACCGGAGTACCCAGAGGAAACCCACGCAGGCATGGTAAGAGCATGCAAGCCAGAATCAAACCCTGCACATCTGCACTGTGAGGTGGATGTGCGAACCAGTCGACCACCATGTCGCGCTAGTTCACCATATCCCAATATCACTTCATTTGAATTCGGGTTCATATTATCTTACAAATCTTATTGGATAAGGTTGTAATGTATTGGACAAAAAACTCAAAAAAGTGTGCTAAGAGTGTTTTGGATGAGGACCAACAAAATTCTTGACTTTGACTATATTTAGGAGGCCCTGTTGGGTAATTGGCAACTCTATATGGCTTAAATTGACTGGGAAGCAAGCCAAGGGATGTTTGTGCCTATTGGGCTAGATGTAGACCCGTTTCATTTTTAAATTTAGGCTTCAGCGTTAACACAAGCATTTGTGACTGAAAACATGTCGGCGAGCTGAACTTTCTTCAATGAAGAATATTCCGCAGTTTGAGGGTCCCTGCGGGAAACATTTTCTTGGCTTGTTGACTGATTTGTAAACTGAATCAGTGGTCAACTCTCCACTTGAGGTGTTAAGATCGAAGGAGGAAATTCCACACCGCCTCACCTCACCTCTTTCACACCATGAGGCCACAAAGCTCCATTGATCTTCCTCTTGCAAGCATTAGCATGTTTTCGTCCCTTGTATGCCACGGGAAAAGGTTAGCGTGTGTCTGTGTAAGAGTGTGTGCATAATGCGCATGTGCCCATATCTCTATCATCCCTATTATCTCCTTCCCAACATATCCAAATGTCACTACATCTTTTTTCGCAAATGTCTTCCGGAGTGCAAAGTCTTTCAGTGTCTCCTCTACATGTATGCATGCGTGCACGCTTTTATTGTGTATGTACTTCAGCTTGTCCTGAATTTATCACAGACCGAGTGTGTGAGCATCGCATGATGTGCATGTGTCTGTGTAGGTGCAATCAGATAGTGATGCAAACTCGACTCTCTGGGCTCCCAGTAGTGCTGAAGCCTGAGCTCAGAGGGCCGGCGCTTAGCCCCGGTGTCGATAAGCGGCCGCTCTTCAAAGAGCACTGAGGAAAAACGGCTCGGCCCTGTCAAAGCTGGACAAATTCCCTGCTAACACCCTGAGCCTCGCTGCTTGAACAGTTCAAAGAGCAAGAAAAGGAAAAGCGAGGAATTGAAGGCAAAGGGGTAAGCGGCTTTATAGATACAATATATAATTAGACGCATATGGAGATAAAACATCATCAGGTCTTAAGGAGAGGCCCAGGTGGACGTGACACACTGGGGTCATAATGTACACAGTAGTAATTAGGATTTCTTTAAATCCTTCGAATTTTAATTCTTGAGGAGCACATCCGTCCAAACATCCATCTGCTGTGCCCTTACTCTGTTCAGGGTCACAAGGAAGCAGGATCATGTCTCGGTTGCCTTTGGGCACAAGTCAATTCTATAGCTGACATGAAAGCTTCATTTCGATCCGGCGCGAAGGCTTGGTTCAGTTCAGTCCAGTATTTATTTGTGTCTCCCTTTTGAAAGGTCCCAACTCATCAAGATGGCCACCATGAAGTTGGTGTGAGTGTTTGCTGGTGGTTCAACCTGCATCTAACTGACCCTCAATCCTTAATTTATATATTATATCCTGATTGAGTTAACGACTGTAAAATATATGTATATAAGAATTTTATACTACACCACCAGCTGCTGAACGTACCTGCTGCAGTTTGAATTGGCGCCATGGATCAAACATTCCAACAAATGCTAAAGAGCTTCTTCTTTTTGCAAGGCATACTTTGTGTTGTTGTAATTTTTATTTTTTACTATTGTTTGTAGTAAATGCCTTTAAGCACAGAAAAGCTTAATTGAAAATGAAAGAAACTTGTTTTGATGCTAGAAATTACTGATTAAGAACGTACTTAGTTGTTGTATTTATTTATTTATTATAGTGCAGGGCGCAACAGTTTATTGTCACTGGTTGCTTTGGTTACAGTGATTTGCCACAATGCTTCATCCTCATTCCTCTAGGTAAAGACTTTAACTCAGAACAAATAGGAATTAATCAGAATAAGTTGGTTCTTCATTAAAATAAATAAATCAAACAGTATGCTCTTTTCTTTAAGTGCAAGTGCTTTCCATTTGTCCATCGTTTTCTTGATGGTTCCCCTCTTGGGAAAACTGAGGAATATAATTATTTGATTTGACTCTCAACTTTCTTTCAAGTCACACGTTGATTCAGTCTGGCAGACGATAAACTGCAAACTGAGAATTCTAGTAAATTATTTCAGACTTCAAATATTATGTCAAATTATAGACTGTGCAGACTGTATCAAAAAACCTCTGATTAAAATATTTTTCCACTTATGATTTTCTAATCATCTTGCTATATATGTATTGAGGTGTCCTTCTATGATGTATCATTGCGGTATGTATGAATTAATGTAACTCGCGTTCATAATTAAACCCATGGCAAAGCGCTTAACAACAAAGTGCTATTGAGAGTGACGTCATTCAAAGAATGCCGAGTCGTCAGTCAGCCATTGTACTGCATTGTTGATTGTCCGCTTAACTGCTCTTTGCCATTGTTATCGAGTTATTTGGCGAAATGCCTCGGTGCCGTGTGGCAATGCAGTATTCACATTCAGGCAAACAATTGTTTGTGTGGCCAAAAGAAAATAATAGGGCATGTACATGGCCGGAAAATTGGAATCATCCAGTTTCGTTCTTGCAAAGTGAATTTCACGCCGGTGTCAACGAGCATTAAGTCTTATTAAAAGCACGTCGAAAACGTCAAATAAGGTAGGTGTGATAATCAATAAATAACACTGGCTGTTGTTTCTGAAAACGTTTGATTCAAAGTATGATACGTGTACATGGATGTGATCCTCAATGAAAATATTTGGAACTCCATGATTGCATTAATGGAATCATCTTTAATGGTTTGCAACTATCAATGCTGCCGATATAATGTGCAGAGTGGCCCACAACGCAAGAGAGCTACCTCAGCAATGACAATGTAGGACAACAACCTACTACGACGTGTGCTCGGCTAATAACCACAGCCAAGACAGTTTGCTGTTCTTCGAATCCCAATGGGTCTCATCTCCACTCCATTCAGGCACAACATTTTCCGCATTCTGAGCAATTGACTTGTACATGAGTGGTCCAATATACATCTTGCAAACAACATCATCTTCCTCTTTTCAAACGGTTTCCAAATCAATTTCTGACTGACTTTGCATACTTTACAAAGACAGCCCCACTATCGTTTCCTTAAAGTACGTAACACTTCCTGGTTTGACGCTGCTTAGATCTCATTTCGGGAAAATGATTACTATGTCAAATTGAAGAAATAGACATTATTTTTTTCATTCTTTTGTTTCATTGCTAATGACATAAAAGTATTTCATTTGGGAGTTTCTAAAATTACTTCAGAGTTGACCTTTCAGAAACACACAGATCCCTCTTTTTAATATCCCTACAGCAAAGAAGGAATTCGGACGGCTTGCTTTTAACTGTACAGTAAGGCTCCATTTGATTGCAATCGTTTAACTGACTCTGTTAGATCCATTCCTTCCATATGTGCATTCAAGTTATGCTCTTGCCACCCTCCCGCAAAGAAAAAATCGAGCACCCTTCTATCTGTTCCAAGCCTATGAAACGGGTCTATATAATTTCTTCGCTTTAGTTATTTGACTTTCTTAGTTAAAATTGGTCACTTTAAACAATTACTTCAAATATGAACTCCCTTTTCCCTCCTACCCTTCTGTTGAGGCTTTCCAGTATCCAAAGAATGAATGAGTGATTAGTTGTTACAATCAATTCAACAATAACATATCTGAATAATATCCGCTGATTATATTTTCCACACTGAAGCAGTCCAGAGCGTGGTTATCAGTAATCTATGGCAGCACTGTTTCAAAGGCACAAATTTGGTGGTATGCAGGATTTTTAACTGGAAAAACATTTAATTTTATCTTCAGTGTGGGGAAGATATGTTCAAGTCTTTCAACACTTCACTAAAAACACACAAACAACAGAAGAGTCAAGCATGAACTGATACACATGAAATATCTTTTTTTCATTGTGATCGAGAAACAGAAACAGAAAAAAAATGTGTCTAGGTAATTCAGAGACAGAAAGGAAATTGTCACAGATAAAATTAGGTAAAATGCTTAAATGGAGGAACAAAACTGTGTGGAAAACAAATAGTGATATTCATGACAATAAGAATCAGTGCAAGAATACTGATAACGTGGGGAAGAGTTGAACAATCTTCTACAGAAAATGATTCTGCAATGCAGCATATTTTATTGTAGTCTTATCTTTGAATCACAGTCACAAAGTTATGATATGGAAAAAATATTCCTGAACATTCTTTCTCAAAGGCCACACCGTAGATACTTTTCCAGGATGGTGGCAGATGTACACATGCAGTTCTGAAAGCACTTTGGCTGACCACAGAGAACATACATCATACCCCTCCATCGTGGGGATTTGCCACAAATCCGCAAGCCCTTCCATGGCTGTAGTCAGCAAAGAGATCCTCCTCAAATCCAAGCTGTTTGGAAAATGAACAAAATGAATAAATATATATTGTATATAAATGACCACTCTCCATGGTGTGGGTGGTAGAGGGCTCCTTCAAGTTCACACATACACGGGATTTAATATGAACCATTCCTCATGCACAGTGAAAGGAAAAGAAGTGATTGGAATAAGTTTGAATAAACATGCAGCTCGTTACACTCCCTCTCAACGTCCGCTTGAACAAAAACATGTTCAATACTGTGTTCAAGAACCCGAGTGCCCGCGTAGCCCATCTGACATGACAGAAAACACAATTGTTGGCCAATCTGTTTTCAACAATGTGAAATCCAAAACTCAAATGGAAACCAAGTTATGACACATTCTTTTTTCATCAAATACCATCATGTGATAGTTTTGTCTAGCTTAGGGAAGTTTGATTCCATCTTGCGGGCAGGGATGAAAATAATGAAGAAAATTATGTTGACTTGTACTAGTGAACTTAAATCATTATGTAAGGGTGTGGTTCCAATTTCAAATTGAGGTGGCACCCCATTTTAACAAAGTATTCGTGTTAGATCCTTATTAATGAGTGTTAATGTAACACTGACATCCTGTTTTTAACACTGTCCTCGAACTTTTAAATTTTATGCAGTATCCCTCACTTATTAAAATGTTACGCCATGTCATATTCAATGTGTGTATTAGCTTAGTTTATCCACATTGAAACAGAATGACAGTTATTCTATGATCACAATCAGGGTCCACAATGCCGCAGATATGTGCTGTTCCACATTTACCAGTTTCCCTCAAGTCCATTCTGTTGCCCAAGTAATGCATACAGCGCCTGCAGCCGGGCTGCCTGCAAGGAGACAATTTAGTCAGAAAACCTCCTTAAACGACCAGCAAAGCTTTGCCTGTGGAACAAAAGAAAATGTAATGTGCCAAAATATAAAAAGAAAAGAAGGTTGAAAAAATTGTGGCCTCAGCATCTTCACATTTTTATCACTTGTATTAATATGTTCGCCATAACAACAAATTATTCTTAGCTCCTTTAGTTTAAAAAAAAACAAAACTTTTTTCTGCCTTTCAGACACTAATTATATATGTATATGTGGAATACGCAAAAAAGGAGCTGAGGAATCTTGGGTAAGGCAAAGTGATTAAAATTTAAACAATGTAGAATATCATTCTGTTTCCTAAAGGGATGCTACAGTAGAGTTTTCTATTTTTTTAAATCTGTATCTTTACTCTCTGTCTCCCTTGATGCTTTCATTTGGGTTTTTTTGTGGGCTGGAGATTTTTTAAAGTTGTCTGCTCCTGGGGCAGTCATGCTTTCCAGCCCACAGACACAAGCTGAGTATGTGTTCTGCGTATGCCTCATTTGTGTGTGTGTGTGCGTGTGTGTGTGTGTGTTTTCAGCAACATCTAGGCTATTTGTCATGGTGTAAGATGTTTGCTGGGTCAATCCAGATAAACTAATGTGTCTGTGCACTGGGGCTGCTGACCAGAGAGCTTGCAAAATGCAAAAACTTTGAATTATTTCTCTGCCACATGGCTCCCCACTGAACACGTTACAAAAAGGGAAACAAATGCAAAGAGAGCATAACATAAGGAAGAAGGAAAAGACTGCAAGAGTACAGCTGGGAGTAGTAAGGGACATGGAGGAGAAAAAACAATGTGTGATATCGGAGGTCACTGAAATGGAGAGGGATAAGGAACTGTCAACCAGTGCAAAAGTAGGAAAACAAAGAGAATGAGAGTGTGTGAGAAAGACCGGATTAATGGAGGTGGGGGACAGTTTGTGCCAGTGTTTGCCCTCAGGCAAAGCATTAGCCATCTTTAAAGAAATACGTGAAGGCTTAAGTGGCAAAAATTGAGACAAACACTCACAAGGTCAAAGGGTTGTTGATCACATAAATGGCATGAGTGTGTGTATGTTCTTGGGAAAATCTATGTGCCGACTCACCTTATGAACTTGCTTTTAAAAGCGCATAGAATGAGGATTACATTACAGCCACCAATGCAATTCTGCATTTTTGCTGCACAACGACCTTAATTCAAACATCGGAAGGCACATTGAAACCAAACTTTCTCTTTTCCAAATCCACTTTTTAGACGGGACAGTTATTGGTGCAACTTGAGATGATGGTCTTGCACAAATGAAATAACAATGGGCCTCAGGACCTCGCCACAGTACCACTATGCATGCAAAATGTCATCATGAAAAATGCACCCGTGGTCCGTAACATACACCTCCTCATACCATCAATCCTATACAACGAAATGCTTGCCTTGTACAATGAAAACCAAGATGAGAAAACTTCTCCAAAGGGCCAGACATCATTGAATGACATTTATAATGACGAGTGAAGCCAGGTCTCGGTTCCACTCAGGAGGACAGGCATTCAGAGGATCTGAGATGAAATGCTTTCGTTATTCACACCGATTGTTGCAGGAACTGTCCAGGTGGCTGGTCTCAGGCAATCTTAGAGATGTTGGGTGAATGTCCTGCCAAATTCTCTGAAATGCTGTTGGCGAAGACTTACGGAAGATAAATATGTACTTAATTTACAGGCAACGACTCTGGTGGGCATTCCTTCAGTCAGCATGCCAATTACACACGGCCTCAAAATCTATGACATCTGTGGCATTGTGCTCTGTGAAGTGGATGAATTACCCCAGCAAAGGAGAAGTGCTCACGAACAGATTTAGACAGAAGCTGAGGAGTATTTGAGAGAAATAGTCATTTTCTGTGCACAGGAAATATCTTAGATTTATTATTGTAGTTCATGAAAAAAATGGCAGTGGAAACAAAAATGCTGTGTTTATATTTGTATCACAAACACTCATAACATACATGTAGAACGTGTGGGCTTTGCTGGTCTCTCAACCTGAACATCATTCATTCTATGTGTCATGTGTTTCAGGTGCCTGGTTTTGGCTGGTACTTAGTCATCAGACGGACTTCCAAGAAAGTGAAAAATGCAAGTGATTACACAGTTAGGAAATCCTGTAAAGCAGCGGTCCCCAAACTACGGCCCACAGGCTGGATCCGCCCCCCCCCCCCCCATTTGGTCCGGCCCCCCTGAACAACACCAGAGTATTTTCTTTTTTATTATACATTTTTATTTTTCATATATGTGTATTTGTATTTGACCGTAAAGTTGAGCTTTTGCAATAAAATGTTCCATAGTTCTAAACTATTTTCATTATTAACTATTAGTTAGCGACTATTTCATAAACACATATAAGATGGCATTTGTTTCATCCTTCTGCGGTCTGAACACTAATCTGGCCAGGCCAGAAAAAAAAAATCCTAAACCCGCCCCTCTCAAAGAGGAAGGAATCATGGCGAAAAGATTAGGTAAGCGGAAAATGTATTCCAAATACAGGGTATTTAACCCAAACTGGACAAACTATTTTTTTTTTAATTAAATGCAAAGAAAAGGCTGTCTGTCTCATCTGGCAAGAGTTGATGGCAGGATTAAAGAATACAATCTGCGGAGACACTGTGAAGCACGGCCGCTTGCAAGACCAAATGCGAGCAGACAAACTGTCAAAGGTAAAAAGTGGAATGTTGGCTCAGCAAAATACATGTGTACGCCAAACTAGCTTCCGGGTGGCTCAACTGATAGCAAGGAGCGGTTGTCACGTTCTGCTCGAGGGGAAAAAATCGCTCCGAGCAGAACAAATGAATTAAATAAGTTGGATCCCAGGTAAAGCAGACAAGAGAGAGTATTGTCACAAAATAAGGTGTCTTTAATGACAGAACGAAAAAACAACAGAAAGAGCCCGACAGGGAAAAACGGTAACAGAAAACGCTGATCAAATAAGGATCAGGAAACAAACAGAAAACGCTCGCGGCTAGAGCAAACGCGAGGAGATAATCGCGCTGGTGGAAATAGTATAAAAATACGAAATATCGAAAGTCGAACTAAGTGGGCAACAAGTATAGGTCGTAAGGCAAGTATGCAACGAGGCAAATAGCAATAGCGCAAATAGATAGCGAGAGCGAATAATGGCTCGGCGAGGAATTCTCCGGCAGTGAGATGACTGCCGGAGTCGCCTAATAAAGGCACGTAATCAGCCCGAAATAACGGGCAGGTGTGCCGAACAGGCGGCGGGAGAACCCGCCACCTGCTGGCGAGCACGCGACGTGACAGTACCCCCCCCTCAACGGACGCCTCCCGGCGGACTACCCAGTTTGGAAGGGTGTGCAGCGTGGAAGTCGCGCAAAAGGGACGGATCAAGGATCCAGGAGCGAGGCACCCACTGCCGCTCCTCAGGCCCGTAGCCCTCCCAGTCGACCAGATACTGGAACCCCTTTCCCCTGCGCCGAGAGTCCAGGATGGCACGAACCGTGTACACCGGGTCACCGTCGACGACCCGCGGAGGGGGCGGCGGCGTGGGAGGAGGAGCCAAGTCACTGGAAGAAACGGGTTTGAGAAGGGAGACGTGGAAGACGGGGTGCACCTTCATGGTAGGAGGTAGACGGAGCCTGACAGCAGCCGGGTTGATGACGGCCTCGACCTCGAAGGGACCAGTGAATCGAGGACCCAGTTTCGCCGAGGAGCCGGCCAGGCGAAGGTCTCGAGTAGCCAGCCACACCTTCTGCCCCACCACATAGGGGGGGGCCGGGCGCCGACGACGATCCGCGATTTGACGATTTCGGGACGCCGTGCGGGACAATGCCGCCCGGGCCTCCCTCCACACGCGATGGGCCCGCTTGAGGTGGTGTTGAACGGAAGGGACCTCCACCTGACCCTCCTGCGACGGGAACAGCGGCGGCTGGTAACCGTACGCCGTCATGAACGGGGATCGGCCGGTTGCGGAGGAGACGAGGGTGTTGTGTGCGTACTCCACCCAAGGCAAGTGGTCGACCCATGTCGCGGGCTGGTGGAGGCACACACAGCGGAGGGCCGACCCCAGATCTTGGTTGGCGCGCTCGGCCTGTCCGTTGGACTGGGGGTGGTAGCCGGACGTCAGGCTGGCCGTGGCTCCGAGGGACCGGCAGAACCGCTTCCAGACGCGTGACACAAACTGGGGGCCCCGGTCCGACACAATATCTGTAGGGAGGCCGTGGAGACGAAAAACGTGTTTAACCAGGAGGTCGGCGGTCTCCAATGCCGACGGCAACCCGGACAATGGCACGAAGTGGGCCGCTTTGGAGAAGCGGTCCACGATAGTGAGCACGACTGTGTGACCTCGGGAGGAGGGAAGACCCGTCACGAAGTCCAGCGCGATGTGTGACCAGGGGCGAGGTGGAATGGGCAACGGCTGGAGCAATCCGGCCGGGGGTCGATGGGAGGACTTGCCGCAGGCGCAGGAGGTGCAGGCCCTGACGAACTCCGTCACGTCGTTCCGGAGTTCCGGCCACCAGAATCGCTGGGCGACAAGTTGTACCGTCCGGTTCACCCCTGGATGGCATGCCACCTTGGACCCGTGTCCCCACTGAAGAACCTCCGACCGCAGGGACGGAGGCACGAACAGTCTCCCCGCCGGACACCCCGCCGGTACCTGCACCCCCTCCAGGGCGGTCTGGATCCGCTGCTCCACCTCCCATTGAACGGCCCCCACGATGCACTGAGCCGGGAGGATGGTCTCTGGGGATAGGTCCACTTCCGGGGGGTCGTGGAGACGGGAAAGAGCGTCGGGCTTGGTGTTCTTGGAGGCTGGGGAGTATGTGAGTAAGAAGTTGAATCGGGTCAGGAACAAGGCCCACCGGGCTTGACGGGAGTTGAGCCTCTTGGCGGTACGGAGGTAAGCGAGGTTCTTGTGGTCCGTGTAAACCGTGAATTGTTCTTTTGCCCCTTCGAGCCAGTGTCTCCATTCCTGCAGAGCCGAGACAACCGCCAACAGTTCACGGTTGCCAACGTCATAATTGGCTTCGGCAGCAGAGAGTCGACGGGAGAAGAAGGCACAGGGGTGCAGCTTCTGGTCGACTGGAGAGCGTTGGGACAATACCGCCCCCACCCCTGAATCCGAGGCGTCCACTTCTACAACGAAGGGAAGATCAGGGTCAGGATGTTGAAGGACGGGGGGACTGGTAAACGCCGCCTTTAGGCTAACGAATGCGGCCTCCGCGGTAGAGTCCCACTTAAAGGGAGTCTTAGTTGACGTAAGGCGGGTCAGGGGGAGCGCCTTCTGACTATAGCCGCGGATGAATCGTCTATAGAAGTTTGCGAACCCCAAAAAGCGCTGCAGTTCCTTGCGGTTAGACGGGACTGGCCAATCCCTGACTGCCAGCGTCTTGATGGGGTCCGCTCGTATTCTACCCCGCTCGATTATAAACCCCAGAAAGGAAATGACGGGAACATGAAACTCACACTTCTCCGCCTTGACGAAGAGCCGGTTTTCTAATAAGCGCTGCAACACCCGCCTGACATGTTGCTGGTGTTCCTCTTCTGACCGGGAGAAAATCAAAATATCATCCAAGTAAACGAAACAAAAAATGTTGATCATATCCCTTAAAACGTCATTAATGAGGTTTTGAAAAACCGCGGGGGCGTTAGTGAGTCCGAAGGGCATGACCAGATACTCAAAATGGCCCAGAGGGGTCTTAAAAGCGGTCTTCCACTCATCTCCCTCTCTGATACGGACCAGGTGGTAAGCGCTGCGTAAATCCAATTTAGAGAATATAGTGGCGGATTGCAATGGGGCAAAGGCGGAGTCTAGCAATGGTAGTGGGTAGCGATTCTTTATGGTGATGTCGTTTAATCCACGGAAGTCGACGCAGGGGCGCAGAGTCTTATCTTTTTTGCTCACAAAGAAAAAACCCGCCCCTAACGGTGAACGCGACGGTCTGATGAGACCTGCGGCGAGCGAGCTGTTTATGTATTCCGTCAACGCCTCGCGCTCAGGTTGAGACACCTGGTACAGCCGCGAGGACGGTAACGGAGCGCCCGCCTGCAGATCAATAGCGCAATCGTAGGGGCGGTGTGGAGGTAAAGAACGCGCTCGATCCTCACTAAATACCTCCCCGAGGTCCCGATAGCAATCCGGCACTCCGTCAAGGCAGACTTCCACGGAGGGGGTGACATGTTCGTACCCCCCGACGGCCGACTGTAGACAGTGTCTATAGCAGTAAGGGCTCCAGCTGTTGATTGCTGGGCGCGCCCAGGAGATTACGGGGTTGTGTACTCGTAACCATGGTAACCCGAGGACGAGGGGAGCGTTGCGAGACCGCATGACCAAAAAGCGCCGCAGCTCGATGTGATTACCCGAGAGTTGGAGCTTCAGTGGCTCCGTTCTGTGGGTTACGACCGCCAGGAGACGCCCATCGAGATCACGAATCCGCTTCCTATCGATCAGTCTCTCTAACGCGCAACCTAGCTCGGAAGCGAGCTCGGTGTCAATCAGGCATACGTCCGCTCCTGAGTCCACCAGGGCCCGAACCCGCTTAGACCGGGATTCCCCAGATATCGTTCCCTCAAGTACTAGTCTGTTCGGTCGCGTGTCGACTCGATCAGACTTGGGGTTTAACGCGCGTGACGGTGACTCACAGTACTCATGTTCGAAGGAAACAGATGATCCCGGGTGATTGGTGATGGTTGAAAAGGAATCTCTCTCCTCGCCACCAATGTTCTCGCTTCCCAGCTGCATAGGCTCCTCTGCTGGTGCTGTCTCCCGGAATACTCCCCCACGTTCCCGGCTTCGCTCCCTCAGGCGATTGTCCATGAGTAGGGCGAGATCGATCAGTTCTTCCAGGTCGGTGCTGTGATCACGGGTCGCCAGCTCGTCCTTGAGTTGGGAGTTTAATCCTCGGCGAAACAGCCCACACAACGCTCGATCCTCGTAGCCGCTTTGCGCCGCCAGGATCCGGAACTCGATGGAGTAATCGGCGACCGATCGTCTCCCCTGGTGGAGGGCGAGTAGCCGACCCTCTGCCTCTCGACCCCGCACGGGATGGTGAAACACCCGGCGGAATGCTGTCACAAACTCCGGGTACGATGATCGGAGATTTGGCTTGGCCTCGCTGGTCGCAATCGCCCATGACGCCGCCGGACCTGTCAACAAACTCATAACGTAGGCCACCTTGGCGGCATCATTAGCGTAGGCAGACGGCTGCTGGCAAAAAATGAGCGAGCATTGGTGGAGGAAGTGACCACACTGCCCATGCTCACCCCCGTAACGAGGTGGGTGTGGGAGCGAGGGTTCCCTCGACATAGTGGTCAGAGAGAGGGGTGCCTCCGGAGTGGTTGGATAGCTCCCTGAGGGGGGGAGTCTCCGTTCCTCCACCCGCACCAAACGAGGTTCGAGTTCATCGAACCGATGAGCCAGCATGGAGACCGTGCCTCGGAGTTCCGAAATGGCTTGGCCCTGCTGACTCATTTGCTGCTCTTTTCGGGTAAGAGCGGACAATATTCTCTCTACATCCGCGGGATCCATGGTGGCCGGAGAATTCTGACACGTTCTGCTCGAGGGGAAAAAATCGCTCCGAGCAGAACAAATGAATTAAATAAGTTGGATCCCAGGTAAAGCAGACAAGAGAGAGTATTGTCACAAAATAAGGTGTCTTTAATGACAGAACGAAAAAACAACAGAAAGAGCCCGACAGGGAAAAACGGTAACAGAAAACGCTGATCAAATAAGGATCAGGAAACAAACAGAAAACGCTCGCGGCTAGAGCAAACGCGAGGAGATAATCGCGCTGGTGGAAATAGTATAAAAATACGAAATATCGAAAGTCGAACTAAGTGGGCAACAAGTATAGGTCGTAAGGCAAGTATGCAACGAGGCAAATAGCAATAGCGCAAATAGATAGCGAGAGCGAATAATGGCTCGGCGAGGAATTCTCCGGCAGTGAGATGACTGCCGGAGTCGCCTAATAAAGGCACGTAATCAGCCCGAAATAACGGGCAGGTGTGCCGAACAGGCGGCGGGAGAACCCGCCACCTGCTGGCGAGCACGCGACGTGACAGCGGTAAACATTTTACTGATGCAGAGTTTGTCAAGAAATGCATAAATGCTGTTGCGGATGAAGTGTGTCCGAAGAAGAAAGACGTCTTTAATACCGCGAGTCTGTCAGCAAGTACAATCACCAGATGTATTGAAGAAATCGTGTATATTGTCTATGCCCAGCTGCAGCAGAAGACGAAATAAATTGAATTGTTTTCATTAGCATTGGATGAGAGCAGTGCTAATGATGAGGTCGTGCAGGACACAGCGCAACTACAAATTTTTATTCGTGGTCTTAGCGCAAACTTTGAGATGTGCAAGGCTGTGGCAGCTCTAAAGTCTCAAAGGGACTATCACGCGGGGGAGGATATTTTCGGAAAAGTGCACCATACTAGAAGAGTTAGACCTGGGCTGGTCCAAGCTGGCATCTCAACTGACGGGGCTCCGAGTATGGTGGGCACGTCTCTGCTGGGGGTCTAATATGACGCATAAACCGGGAGGTGGAAGATTGGGGTTTCACCACCCCGCTGCAAATTTAGCAATCACTGTGCTGCAAAGTATTGACGTGGGATTCTGTCATGAAAGTTGAGGTTTCATGCATAAACTTCACCACAGTTGATGATTATTTATTTCATAAATAGTGTAATTTATTTCCTGGCTTTTTTCCATCGAAGAACCCGGGGAGGGTTATTTTGTTATTATTTCTTTCTTTCATAGTATAATTATTTATTTCCTGACTTTTGTTTTGTGAAAAATCCAGAAAAGGTGATTTTGTGTGGGTTTCTGGAAAACAATCAATTTTTACGTTTAGGTCAGGGGTCCCCAAACTACGGCCTGCGGGCCATATCCGGCCCGCAGGCACATTTGACCCGGCCCTCTAACCCTCCTGTTGTCCTCGGGTCAAAATGACCTGTTATTGTGTTCAAAACCCCCCTAAATGATTTTTTTTAACTTGAATTTTTATGACTTTTCCTAGATTATCCCCAACTGCAGAAAAAATGATTTTTTTTTTTAAATTCACATTTCCATGGAAGCTGTACAAAAAAAAAAAAAAAGTACAAAGGTGGTCTTCGGGGCAAAATGACCCATGACGCAAATGGGGTTGAAATCAAGGTCACAAAGTTATTTACACACCATAGAACGTGTTTTAGTTGTGTCTCAGATCAATTAGTAGAACACGTGAACAAGACGGTAGCAGACATACAAGATAGGTGGCGTTCTCGTAGATGGCAGAACTCTTTTTTTGTGGATTTCAAGGGGCTATAAAGAGAGAGTTGTTTAGTTATTATTTATTTCCTGTTTTTTTCTGTGAAGAACTCTGAGAAGGTTATTTAGTTATTATTTATTTCATTAATAGTGTTATTATCTGGATGGAAGTACGGATGGAATCTAGGGCCCCCACCATCACGCCCCTCCTTCTCGGCCATGGACTGATAAGCCAGGACTGTCTTCATGATGAGCAGACCTCGACGAAGCAGCTATGACCTGTACACGCATACACATACACTACTGGACAACCACACGCGCATACACATCCTTGTTATCACCGTCTTCATCGCTCCGATTCTTTTTCCCCCCGTGACGTGGTCCGATATGCAGAGCGCAACGGGGACCGTGCAGCTGGTCATTCTCGGCCGCGTCGCGGTTACCCCCCCTCTCCTGCCCCCGCCCCCCTTCATCCTCCCCCTTATTACATGTTATGTCTTGTGACTTGTTGTAACTGTCATATGCTTATTATGTGCTAGGGTCTTTTTTATCCTGGACTTAAATTATCTTCGGAAGAGGATAGTTCGAGCTTATAGTATAGTTAGTTTTTTTTCCCCTCTCCCTACCCAGCGTTTTCCTTTCTGAATTCTGATTGTAATTTCCCCATTGCTGGACAAATAAAGGATATGTTAATCTTAATTATTTGTTTCCTGACTTTTTTTCTGTAAAGAAACTGGAAAGGGTTATTTGGTTACGTGTGGCTCTCTGGGAAACAATAAATTTTTTAAGCTCCCCTACGATCGTTGATGTTACAAACTGACACCGGCCCCGCATCAGAGAAGGGAAAAGTTATGTGGCCCTCACAGGAAAAAAGTTTGGGGAGCCCTGGTTTAGGTATTCCTGCAATCACACTTTTTTTCTGGGGATTTTAATGGGGAAAATTGTTTCTGTTCACGATCATGTCCTCTCACCAACAGAGCCACAAAACCAATTTGTAAGTCGTAAATGGTGGTTCTATTAATACCTTCGTCTGACTAATTCCTCTTGCATGGGTACCCTTTGATCAATTGCTAACTGGAGCAGGATTTTTGCGCATGCTTCTGTTGCAGCAGCTAATTTATCTGTGAGTCGAACACCATTGAATTTACAAGGGAAGACAAAGCCAGAAGGAGTGTGTGCTTGTTTTGATGACAAGTGAATACATTTTTGCAATATCGCAAATCTGCATATCAGTTCATCACTTCCAAAACTACATTTCTTTATTCACATTTGAAAATACCTCAGATAAACAGATGTTTATTGGCCTACTGTAAGGTTTAGAAAGTGTTTCATGACACTAATGAAAGGAAGTCAATATTTTAAGTGCATACCAAGACCAAGGTCAGTATCTGTTTATTCAAATTTACTGGATGATCTGTTGCTGAAAACACTGGTGGAAGAGGAGCAATAACATAATTTTATTTTTCCTTTCTTTGATTTATGAGCTCAAAAAGGACACAATTTACCTTGTGTCAATTTACCCACAAGCAAGTGTAGGAATCTAGACGCGCATATACGTGTGCGTGTTAGTGTGTGTGTGTGTGTATGTGTGTGTGTGTGTGTGTGTGTGTGTCTGTGTGCGCCGATACCCCAACCCACCAACTAAACACAGATGCTAGCCATTATTCCCGTCTTCTGTTTCATCAAAACTCTGATTTGGCTGTTTTGCCCCGAGCTGACAGCCATGTGAGGGGATTTTTATTTATTTATTTATTTTTCGCTTCAGGGTTTTTTTTTTTTTTTTGGGCAAAGGATCAGACAAGCTGCACCGTGGTATATTAAAATGTCAGCTTAGAATGGAAATAAACAAAAATGGGGAGAAACAGGTTTGGCAATCCTGTTACTATCAACCTAACCCCCGGACTGCTTGGTATGGCCCTGGGGCAGAGTGAAGATTGACAGGTGGGCAGGCTGGATCTTGCAGCTGCGGGGGGGTTTCCCTGTTTGAACGGCAAGAGCATTCGGTCTGTTGAGAATCTAATAATAAACAGATAAGGCCGATGACTTCATTCTGATGCGCATATGCACTCCTGTGTAATGTGTCTTTGAAGCACACTTGCCAACAATATCGAACAGTATGCAAGGCCAAAGAGTGAGTGGGGAAAAAAATTGAATGAAATCATTTTGAACCTAAGGTTCCTTTTCCACATTCTTAAAATTTCCATTGTTCACTTTGGTGTCCAGTTTACATGCCAGCCTCATCTCCCTCCCTTTGCTTATACTATACTGTGGTGTGAAAGATACCCTGCTGTTGTAGTTTGGACAATGGCAAATAGGGTGGACGGTCTTGGATGACAGGATTCGATAGTGGGATCGCTGAGTATGAGTTTGTTTGGGTGCATGAATGGGTCGCCTAACACCGACAAACAGGGACAGATCTCCAAATTGCTGCAGGGATTTTACATGCCATCTGGCAAGGGAAAAATAGGTTGGCGTGGTTTCCTGTAAAGTATGAGACGGTCATCGGAAGAGTTTCAATTTCACTATTCATGAGATATGGAGAAGACAGTCAACAAGAACTCAGTAACAGTAAACGCACAGCACTCTCCACAATGGTAATTTTTCACCCTTTATTTAAAGTGAACAATTTTCAAAAAAGACCTTTTTTAATTGCCTGCTTCCACATAGGTGGGTCTCTAAAGTGCCTTAATATTTGCCTTAATATGATGCAACAGTGCAGCGAAATCACAATATTCCACTTCGCTCAGAGTTTCTTTACTCATGACTTGGCAGGTAAACTAGATGAAAATCCACCACTTTCAATCGTTTGGCGGTCACACCTTATTTGGCCCTTTCCCACTGTACCAGTGCCCAGGTAAGCACCGAAATTGGCTGTAGCTCTTGCTTTGCTATTTGTAATTGGTGCTTAGTTAGTTAGTTCCGCCCGTTCCTATTTGGAACATTGGGCGACGAGTTTCCTCCATTTGTTCCGGTCACTGGCGACCCTTCTTGCTCCATGCCAGCTGACACCTATCTCACTGAGGTCTTCTTTGGCAGTCTGCTTCCCAGTCATAAATATTTTTGTTACGGATTCTGTTTGTGTCTTCATCTGTGGTATCCAAGCGCGACTCGTTCATCCACGAACTGTGTCAGAAGCGTTTGCTGATGTCCCTTACTGGTAAATACCACATACAAGTATAGTCGATGCTATGCAGATGCTTACAGTGCGCTCTTGGCTAAACGTTGACGTAAGCAGTGAGGTTTGGACGCTTTACGTAAACCGAATGACATAGCTTCGACTTGGCTCTTTGCCGGTGGAAAACGTTCTCCGTAAGAACTTGTTAAGCACCAACTAACATATATGAATGTGTATGTATATGTGTCAGTACATATAAATTAGGGTCTATTACAATGAAAATATATCTTTGTGTTGTAATATGCCATGATGGCAGGAAAATTAAATGAAATAGGTTATAAACAATACAAATGTGACATTATTAGTTCATTTATCACTGAATTGAATGTCTTATCATCAAGATGCTCAAATAACAGTAAACAGAAAGAGAACATTTTATTCAGTTGTGACCTGTCAAGTCATGACGACATATGAAATACAGCAAATACACTTGTGAATGATTGCTCCGCTGTAAACGATACTTGTCCTCCAAGAAGAAAATGAATTACAGTCAAATAATGCATCACATTTAATTCTATCCTAAAAAGTGGTAGTGCGTTGTTGAAAAATAGTAGAGAGGCATCTTCTTTGCTAAGTTATTACAATACGCTCAACATTGGAACTGAGCAATGAAGCCAAAGCTATTGCTTGGGTCCCATTTTACATTACAGTGAGTCAAGCAAGTTTTTGATTTGTATGTTTTAACTAAACAGCAAGCAGGATTTCCATTTTTCTCAACCACAAATCAAAAATGTGTGTGCCCTTCGATGAGCTGGCAACCAGTTCAAGGTGTCCCCTGCCTACTGCCCGAAGACTTTTTTTTTTTTAGAAATTTCAACAATTTTGTGCTGGGCGTCTATTAATCTTGTGCAGAGGTTGTTTTTTTTTTAAAAATACAATTTATTTATTTTTTTAAACTTGCCTGTAGCTAGTTGGTCAAGACAAAAATGTCGATTAATTTAGCTACTTCCCCCAATGTTATCTTCATTCTATTCTTTTTTTTCCTTTACATTGTTAAACATGTTTTGCTTTAACAATGTTATTTATAAACTACATCACCCATTTTAGTAACAGACTGCTTTTTATTCCTTTTATATACCGTCACTTGACAAACTATAGTCTTTAGTTGTGTAATTGTGTGCAAATGCTACTATCTACCGTGTATACAAGTAGATTGTTTGTGTTATGATATAGTAAATACTTGTGGAACTCGGTCAACATAAAGGCAATAAATAAAATGAGTCACAAGTTTGCTCGTACAGTATGTGCATAGCAAAGTGTGTGTGTGTGTGTGTGTGTGTGTGTGTGTGTGTGTGTGTGTGTGTGTGTGTGTGTGTGTGTGTGTGTGCGTGTGCACACGTGCACAACTATGTTCATGTTGAACCTCTGTCTATTTTGGGTGGCTGGCATTCAGAAAATACTCCCAGAATGTCACAAAAAACAAATAACCCTCCTAACCAACACCCCCTGCCAACAACTGAGACAAAAGGGAAGACTTTTTCTCTCATGAATATGCAACTATATCACAAAGGACTCAATGCTTGTTTGAAGAATTGCTGGTTTTGTTTCTTGCAATTAATAGCACAAACAACTCATGAATCGGATTAGCAGGGTGCATAGGGTTTCCACTTCTTTCAGAGTGGATAGAGATTTACAATGGAATTAGAAAATGCATTGTACAATAGTTTCCTTGGTAGGTTTATGTTAAGGATGTATTTTTTCTTATACATCTTATTTGGTTAATACATATTTAAGTGCCTTTACAGATTGTAGATTCACATTATTTTCATTCAGTTTATAACTCGGCAAGGAGTACGAAATAATGGAATTTTAGTACCGGCTATAGAGGATAGATAGATGAATTGATGCCTGTATTGACAAACAGACTGGTTCGAAGCGTGGTCTGAATCTGCACAAAGGCATGTTTGACAAATTACAATACAATACAATACAATACAATACATGCTGATTTATATAGCGCTTTCACAACAGCGGCAGCTATAACAAAGCGCTTAACAAAACAGTTAAGTAAAATAAAAAGTTAAAGTAAAATAATAAACACAACACATAACATAAAACACGACCAGTCGTGCAGTCCTAACCACTTTTCCGTCACACACTTTGTTGTGGATCAGAGACGCCATGCTCAAAATGTGCACACGTCGGCTACAAGCTAAGTTTCAAAGTCAACAAGTTACCTGCAAAGACTGTCATCTAGTGGTGAATGGTGATATTACAATATAAAGTCATCTGAAGACCCGAAAGAGAGAACAGGCCATTCCACAAAAGTAATCAGTTTATCATTGACACCCACTGGAATGCACTGAGATTAGTTTTTTTAGTAAACCCCCCAAATTCTTCAAAAAACACAGATAAAGCTCCATTATGCATTCTACGTTTTTGGAGGGAGAAACAAAAAAATACAAAAAAAATAAATACATCTGTGAATTGTTTATAATACCCCATTCCCCAACCCCGCCCCGAATAAACTTTGTTTTTTTTTTTAACCAATCGCTGGGCCACTCAGTGTGTGTCTGCCATTTGCCCCTCCCTAATTTAGACAGTAAATCTGACACCAAAATGTCAGATGCGCCGAGCGCTTTTCACAAGAAATGCCATCAGTTCACTAGAATGCCCAGCATGGCGCAGAGTGGTCTGCCAAATTTAAAAACAGGCGAAATGAGCCTTGCACATAAATCAAGATCTTTACACTCAAGTACGGACGGGTAAAAATGTCTTCAAACTGTCTGTGAACTTGTCTTGAGTTGAGTATGCTGAAAACATCATGAACTGTGAACAATTAATGTATATGTGATGTACTGGACTTATTTCGGTACTGTGTGAGTAAAAATAAATAAATAAATACTTTTTTAAAAAACCATCAAAACCCAAACTGTTTTTGCGGGGAGCAATGTGACCCCTAATTATTTTCACTGATATTATTTAATTTACATTCAACCTCTGTCAGCAGACTAATATTGCTTATGATCATGACCAAATAAAAAAAAAAAGGCATGAAGCCTGACCGCGCCTCGTTTGGACACCTCAGCATTCAGTCCTCATATTGTGATAAGCGGCAGAGATGAGGATGTGGCCCGTCACATTTCATGAAAAGTTGAGTGGTGAGAGACCTGCCCAGACTACTCCTCAAATATTAATAATGATAATGAGCTGACCAGGGCCTGGGGCCCACAACATGCATCTTCTTATTAGAATAACCCTGGCTACTCACATGTACACACACTTACACACTCATACACACATTCACTCAAGTGAACATTAGCATGAATACGTGCACATGGCCAAATGACGGGCAATATGCACATGTATACGCGCATGCAAATACATGCAAGTTAACAAAGACATATTATTCAAAAATGGATAATTTGAGAATCAGCAAATCACAAATAAATGGGACAGACATGCAAATGGGCAAGATGGGATGATGATTCCCCTCTGGCCAGAGAGCCCATACTCAGAAGACATCACCCCTTCTGACCCTTGTCACACACAATCAACCTCCCACTCCAACACACACAGTTAACCATGTGTAGCCCCCTCCACCCCCTTGTCGGTATCGCTCCCACGCATCTACACTTACACTAAGACAGGGTGGGTGCCCTGCCGCAACCCTAGACCTGATTGGTCATTAGTATGGCGGTCTGTCTGTGTTTGTTTGGCTTCTAATGGACCATTTAAATGCAGAATATTCACAGCAGAAAGGGACATCCTCTGAGACAGCACGCACAGAAGCCTGAATATGGTCCATTATCCAGGAGAAAGTTATTCCTATTTTCATCTTGCAAACCACAGACTGACTGCCAATGGCTTTGGGTGCTTAATGCACTGCAGGTTTGACCAGCCCAGCACACCGCACTTGCAACACTGCCCATTTTGTGCGGATTAGACCCCATTCTTTTTTTGCTGACAATCTGAACGGCTCAATTCTGATTCGTTTCAAATCTGACCTGGTTCATTTCTATAAGTGGTGGTAGATCGGATGCATATCAGATTTTTTTGGGCAATGTGACAGCAGTTTTAACGGACAGGTCACATATATCCGATCTACACGTCATCAAATCTCGACGTGTGCTTGTAGATAGACTGCTTTCATGGGAGATTGACAATCATCTGGATATGTGTGGAGTTGTTTTGAGTAATATGATTGACTTTAATAAGGAATAATGTGGAAATAAGGAATAATGTGGACATTTGTGGTGATAGTCGTAATTCAGCCTCGCAGATGGTTTCATTTATTCAACGCGGCAATGAAGTGATGTCATCTTTAGTAGACGACACCACAAAATGAGGAGTTTGAAAAGCCTCACTTCTCTGTAGTTACAGGTCGATAAAAAGTGGTCCAGGCTGGCCCTTTTCGCTGGACCACTTTTATTTGCGGCAACACTGCATTGTGAGTGATGTTGTCTCTTCTTCTGTGCATACAAGTCACTTTGGGGTCGCATTTGGTTGACACACCAGACAGACTGAGGTCATATTTAAAATGTAATGTTCGCTTCTACACATTTAAAAAAAATTCACCCCAAAAAAAGCTTTCACCCCAAAATCCAAATTGAGCATTAAGATCTGCAGTGTGGACCAAGACTAATAGTCATTTCATCATCATCATCATCATCATCATCATCATCATTTATTAGCTATATATGTATACACATAACAGAATTCAACAGGTGCGGACGCATGCATAAATTGCTAGGATCAAACATTACATTACTGGACTAGTCAATGCTTAAAATGCTTAAAACACTCTGTGCTTAAATCTTTGTTCAGAAGACGGACTGCATTAGGGAAAAAACTTTCGCGATGGCGACTAGTTTTACCAAGTATCGATCTGTATCTTCTACCGGATGGAAGTTCTTCAAAAAATTCGTTAGCAGGATGAGAGTCATCTTGTGTGATTGAATGAGCTCTCCGCAGTGAGCGCTGAACATAAATCTCGTCCAAAGACGTTACATCATGACCGATAATTCTGGAAGCGGTTTTAACGACTCGCTCGAGCAAGCGCCGGTCGTCGACCGTTGCACGACCAAACCGTAATAATAATTTAACAGTAATAATGTAAATCAAACATTTGCTAATAACTTGACTAATGTTCTAAATGAAAAAAGAAAAGGATATTGGTCACATTTAGCATCATTCAGTAGTGTTCGTACACTATGTGCTCATCTACGAGTGCCGAGCGTGTCCACCGCGCTGTCTGTCTTTTGGCGGCTGTCATTCAAGAGCACATTGTGCGAGCACGTTGGACCTGGAGACCCATTGAGCCTCTTGCATTATTCCAAGGCTTCGGACTTAATATTGATCCAGTAGCCCTACACATGTGTCATGATGACGAAAGACAAATATGAAAAATTCTGTATTTCTGGTAGATTTTGGATGGAAAAAAGCTGTACATTTCTCTCCATCCAAAACTGTTATTGTGTGATACTTAATGCTCTTTGTAGAACGCTAATTATTTCAGATGAGGTCATTGCAATAACCTGGGAATGGCCAATTGTTGCTTGGACCTGATTGGCATGAAGCTCAAATGAACTCCCTTTAAAAGAAGAATGAGGATGTCACTGAGCACTGGACAACTTGGAGAGCAGTTTTTTAAGCATGGGCTGCTTTTTTGTTTAGCAATTTTTGTTTAGAGGTGGACATTTTTATTTAATATGCATGATTTATGTCCAGCATTCTCTCATTTAAATTTGGAATAATTTAATTAAGAATGTATATCATTATCAGAGGTGAGTGTGTCAATGAATTTTGACGATCACCTGTCCGTCATCGTCATTGCGTCGTTATTTAAAACTGAATCAAACCGTCATCATTATTTTAATCACTAAATCATAGCTACTGTTTTACGACCATCAATAAATTCCACCTTTGCCACTACCCTACCGATTGGTTGCTACAAGAGGACACTATTTTTAAAGGTATGGTAGTCATGTTGGTTACACCTTGAACTAGTATGGAGCAAAATCTGAAAATGCACGAAAGCTTTACTGGTTTGAAAGACATTCAGTGCTATTTATTAATTTAATAAATAAGATGTCATGGAATTCCTCACCATGCACAAAAACCACCTGCCAGTTGCATTTTTCTATTTTTGCTTGGATGAAAAATGGGTGGATTCATTTAAAAATTGGTATCTTCAAAGTTGTGTATCAGATGAAGATGTAAATCACTAAGTAAAAAATATATTTATATTTTGTTGTGGCTGCAATTTCTTGTTTCAGTCTTCAGCAAAAAGCAAGAAATTGGCTTCACAGTTCCAATATCAACAGAAAGAAACGGAACAATGTTTGTGAAGTGTGCTGGTCGTGTGTGTGGCGTGTGCGTGTAACTGTACGAGTGTAGTTTCGTGCGCTCGGTGCTCCCCACGGAACGGTAGTGGTGTTGGAGGAGGAGGGCTGAAGAGAGGCTGCCGGCCCAGCGGGAGGCTCCAGATGTGGGGCTACTGAGCTGACAGGCCTGGGCCCCTTTGGGCGTATGTGTGCCAACCACAACCTCTCTCGCTTTTCAGCAGCTTCCTTTGTGGTTTGGTTGCAGTGTAGGGACAGGCAGGGGAGATGGAAAGTTAGTGAGATAACGAAAAAGACCGAGAGACATGTTATTCCGTACTTGCTATTAAAATAATCTCATACATCATATAGTACAGCACTATGAATGTAAACAAACAGCGCACGATTGCACATCGTCGTTCAAATGCAATTAACTACTTTTCTGTTCTTTTAACTGGTTTTTAAATGATGAAATGACATTTTGGTACGAATTATTGTCAGGATAATGCTAATAAGAAGCCATCTGCAGAAATGTCTGTTCATGTCATGAATGGTGGAACACGGAACTGTTGGATGTGCCATTCTACTGAATGAGCTTGAAAGAAAAGCCGACAAGTAACCAGTAAATTACGTCAATAAGCCAAGTAGAAGAGTGAAATAGTCTTTAAAACAAATTGGATAACTGTTGATGCGTTCACATTTATTACAAGAACCATATTTTTTTTTCTTCAATAAATAATGTATAAAGTGTGAATGTGGACAATACAGTGAGGTTCAACTCTGGTCAAATCTTGTGTCCAAGACATCAAAAATTTTAAACAGATGAAATATTGACAAAGTTGACAAAAACAGCAGAAATACACGATTATTTTTCAAATGCATCTAATACATTCCATCCAAAGAATAACCTCCAGCTCAATTCATAAAGCAAGACATGTAAACCAAATCAACATGTACTGTACATCAAGTCTGTAGCAGGGTCCCCACTTCAATATTAGCTCCTCTATCTCTACGCGTGACTCGTCTGGGAACAAGGTCCGCACATATACCTTATCATTGAGACAGGCAAAACCATCTACTAGCAACAATCCATCCCCAAGCACATGCACTAGCAAATAATGCATGAACAGACTGAGGCAAGAAATGTGACAGTGATTTATATCATTGTGTTGTATTGTATCTCACTGACCTGCAAAAATTATAAACATTTATCATGATCCATGCATTCCGTTTTTACTGCTATCACAGAAAGCTATCCCACAGGACCTTGGACAAACAGCGGATTTCTTCTTAGACCGGTCACCTGTCAATCATGAGTGAGGCATACCATAAGTCAAAGTAGAACCGAAATAAGAACAAAAAGGTGCATCTTACATGCGAGACACTTTCCAGGTTTGAAAAAAAATGTATAAACATAGAACGACATTGGAGAAAAAAAAACAGTGGAACCAAAAATCTAAATGAAAAGAAGCTCTACGGAGCCTCAGCCAATGGACAATGTCATCAAACAAGTTATTAAAATCATTTTTTTCCCCAAGATGGCGCCGAGTAGGCAGCCTTCGGCAAGTGCTCTTCAGGAGCCTTGCTTTTTTGTTCTTTTTTGGTGTTTTTGTCTTTTGTTTTGTCACATGTTGTTTGTTGTTTCATCGTGTGGAAACTGATATGGACTGTTTTCAGCGTTTTTTGGCCACGACATTCGTCAAAGGAGAAGTATCTGTGCTTGGTGGTTGTGCCTTCTCGGCAGCACGACTGTACAAGCACAGATTTTGATTGGGAGGAATGTCGGCGCCATTGACTGTCGGTGCTGGACAGACCTGGCGCGCTTGTGTTTTTTGCGCCTGTAATGGGCAGCATTTTTCACAACCCCGTTTTGTTCAGTGGATATGTCAGCGTTGTTGGACAGTCGGCATTGGTGCGGCTGGATGGATGGCTGCTGAAGTTGAGGATGAGGAGAGAGGAGCGTTGGCGCAGAGCGCCGATGCTTATTTGGAACCGAAAGTCACCGCTTGGAATTGAAATGGATTTCCATGGGACTGGAGAAGTGAACCAATCTCTTTTTTCGACAATGGATGCTACAGCTTCTTGTTGACTTTGAAACTTAGCTTGTAGCCGACGTGTGCACATTTTGAGCATGACGTCTCTGATCCACTGGTTAAAGGACACTTTGATTCTCTCCTCTTTCATCTCAAACTGCTACAACAAAGCGTCTGACGGAAAAGTGGTTAGGACTGCACGACTGTCCGTGTTTTATGTTATGTGTTGGGTTTATTATTTTACTTTGTTAACTGTTTTGTTAAGCGCTCTGTTACAGCTGCCGCTGTTGTGAAAGCGCTATATAAATCAGCATGTATTGTATAAATTTGAATAAGAGAGAAGTAACAACACAAAAAGGTACTTGTTCAGGACAACACTAAAATACAAATCGCAGACAGGAAAACGGGGATGCTCAGTGACAAGAGTAAGCAATGCATAATAATATGATCAGGCTCTTCAGGCTCTAAATACCCAGAAGATTATCATGACCCACGGGTGTGCAGCAGGAGACTCCGCCCACCAATAGTAATTGGTATCCCACAGCAGACTGGCAGGGAACAGAAGTATGACAAAGGACTCAAGTTAAACTTACACCACAGTTTTTAGACTGCCAGACTCAGACTGCATGGAGAGTTCTCGAGTCTGATTTAGTTTAGTTAAATTTTTAATTTAAAATGTTAAACCTGACATTGACCGGGGTCCGGGCCAGTTTTTTGAAACCAACCTTGGGAGAAAATGAATCAGTCATCAGTGAGAAGGACACATAGGGAGGAAATGGGGGGGTGAAGGTTAACTTCTTACTTTTACTCAATGTGCAGGCCTTCACGCACACACACAGACACACGCACATACAAACACAGACACAAAGATGCAGAGAGAGCACTTGGTTGCCTGCCCCTGGTGAGATGTGGGAAGGTGGTGTGGGGGTGAGGGGCAACTCCCAGGTCCATATGGCAAAGAAACAGACATTTACATAATGTCATATTTTATTTAATTAACCGTTCTAAATGCAATCAAAAGCTGATGTGGGCTTTGAGCGGCCTGGCTGATTGGCAACATGATAGCGCTCTGACCCCAAACACAATGCCTCTGCATGAACAAAATTACAAAGTTGTAAACTCTTAAATTCAATTCCCACATGTAGTGTGTGCACTGGCTATGCAGAAGAGAGGAAGAGAGATGTGTGTGTCCGTGTGTGTGTGTGTGTGTGTGTGTGTGTGTGTCCTCATGTATAATTGTATATGCATGATAGAGGACATCAACTGCATCAATGATAAATGGAGTACCAAAGACAGACACAAGCCTGCCATCAATGCCAAAAAATGTGAATTATACACCATCATCGATATTGTTGTGACCAGAGTAATTAGAGACGTTCAACAGGCATGCACTCTGGTTGCGAAAAGAGCACTCCACTGTCTAGTTGTTCTGGTTGCTGAATTAGCAGCACAAACATACACAGATCAAACTATATACAACTAGTCTGTCGCTGTTTTTGTCAAGTGGACATCAGTGACGCATGGCCAGTGTCGTGACAAATTAAGGGAGAAAAAAACCCAAACATGTTTTTGTGTTCAACTGTCTATAACGGGGTTTGTTTAGTATTGAGGTGCAGCTGTGAAGATGTTTCTGAGAATCGGGAACTTCAATAATAGAGTAGTCCTGTTGGTGCATCGTATCTCACCAAGTTTCGGTAACATAGGCACACACAATAACACACATTAACTGAAAGTTCCCTCCCCGAGGAGAGGAGCGTTGGTCGGTCAAGGGACCAGGTCCTCTTGAACAGGAAGGAGGGAAGCAATGGATGCTAGCACATCCCCCGCAAACACGCTCACACACTCGGATGCACATGGAGGAATATTACAAGGTAATACACACACACACAAAAAAGAGACTGTTGATGGGCACAGCTGCTCACACATCAGTCATACCTCCACCATCACACACTTCCACACTGCTGTGCTCCCAGCTACAAGTCAAATAAACAGTTAATGCAGACCAGTCCGGGCACTGAATGTTTTAACAGAGCCAAAGTCCTTGAAAAAGGCTGCCGAAAGGCACTCAACCATTTTTTTGTTTTTTGTGTTTTTTTAAACAAATAAATGACTCTTGGTGGCCCGATGGACCAGTGGTTAGCTCGTTGACCTCACAGTGCAGATGTCGTGGGTTCGTTCCCGGTCTTCCTGTGTGGAATTTGTATGTTCAACCCGATCCTGCATGGGTTTTCTCCGGGTACTCCGGTTTGCTCCCACATTCCAAAAACATGCATGGCAGGCTGATTGAACACTCGAAATTGTCCCTAGGTGTGAATGTGAGCGTGGATGGTTGTTCGTCTCTGCGTGCCCTGCAATTGACTGGCAACTGGTTCAGGGTGTCCCCCGCCTACTGCCTGAAGACGGTTGGGATAGTTCTTCAGCAACCGCCACGTCCCATGTGTGGATAAAGCGGATCAGAAAATGGATTGATTGATAAATCACTCTTTGCGGCTTATCATATGATCGAAAGTTTCAGTTGGTTGATTTGACATCTGTGTTTGTTGTCACCATTATAGACCTTTGTTCATCTTTCATTTCTAGCTTAGCAAAAGGTGCATATTTCTTTATTGACTGTCCGTTACAAAAGCTAAAAATACACACATTTGACATTTGATAAATCGCAATATCAAATTAATAAACACATATGATCATCAAGACAATGATATTGAAATGAAGAAACACATAGAATTCTTTATCCGTTTAGGTACTGCAAGGGGTGGGGGGGAGGAGGTGGTTCAATTTCGACTATTAGCGATTGAGAGGAAGGATAAATAGACCAAAGTGTCAATCAGTTGGGAATCCAACTGAAAACTGTATCAACTAAGTCTACTTCTAGAGTACAAAATGTAATGATTCATGTTGATAGACACAGTCAGAATGCTGTTTTACAGAATGTAAGAAAAACCTTACAGCATCATTGATTGTACGTGGAATTTTTGAGTGTTTTGCCTTTGAATGAATTCATATTCTTCTCAAGTCTAGAGATTAAAAACAATCCACTTATCCTTTTCCTGACAATCGATATACAATTAAATAGCCCAAACAGCAGGGAATATGTGAGTGGCAGTGAGTAGACTAGCAATAACTGGTGTGTATGCGACTTCAAATCCAAACTTTATCATTGAAAATGACATTAAAGTATAACTTGGGTATCCTGGACGAATGAATGAAATCACTGCATTCTGCCTCCAGTTTTCACTTCAGCAACTTTTTTTTTTGACTGCAGCATTAAATTCTCAGGCAAATGTTGTGAAAAGAAAAGATGGAAACAGTTGTAAACGGCCTCCAGAGACATTCAGGGCCACATTCTCTTGTGTCCTGTTAAAAAAAAAAAAAAGACGTGCAGTTATGTGCACGAATTCTACCATCCCCAAAATCGCTCATATCAACGCTTTCATGTCACATGTGTGCTTGACACTTGGAAGAAAGCAATAAGGATGACATGAAAACTGGTCTAGTGTTGCAACCAGCTGAGTAATAAATGACTTGATAAATGCCTCTCACCTTTCCTGGCTCAATCACACGTCTAACATGTGTAAACACACATAATCTCAAAGGTTGGCTGCGTTTCATATTGT
Organism: Hippocampus zosterae; assembly: GCF_025434085.1. NCBI lineage: Eukaryota > Metazoa > Chordata > Actinopteri > Syngnathiformes > Syngnathidae > Hippocampus > Hippocampus zosterae. Next base: position 19,458,618 of record NC_067461.1, on the reverse strand, counting down.
TTGTGAAGTACCGGTAGTCTTGCCATGGTCATTGTGCTCAGAAAATGGGGGAGGAGGTATTTAGGGTGGGAAGATTGTCTGGTTAGGAATTGATTCAGTCTGGAACTGAGACAGGGGTGGAAGGTCACCGGCTTGATCATATATCCTTCGAGAGAGTTGGCCACCTGATATACACAGTTGATCTAACTGTGTCTAGGTTTAAAAATAAATCCAGATAATAACATAGTATAATAAACATTTTACTGCTGGACAGTGAAATTATACAAAACCATCTTGCCACATATTTGTTTGATTGCCATTTTGTGGGTAAGTGTGCATGTGTTGATCCCATGATAAGGCATGTCTCATTAGGTCCAGGAGGAGGTGTAGGGTCACTCCAAAGGGAGACGGGAGATCGATCAGGAAGTATGACCACGACCTCCATTGTCGTTTTTCACCTGCCATACACACACTCAAACATCTCTCCCCCTTATAGCCTGCAAACATAAAAACACATACAAACATTTAGCTCGTCATGAATAACTCTCAAATGAGTTAAATCGTTTATCGATTATGCGCCAAAATAGAAATTACATTGGTAAATGACACAAAACGCCCTCTGTTTTTGCAATACCTCCGTAATATGATGGACAGACACATTAAAAAGGAAATAAATATGTTAGAGATGTAGACATACACTGAAGGACAAACAATGTGCAAAATGACCTCAATATTCACTCACACGCAGTCACTTGCACACAGACCTCAATCTAAATTAGGGGTGCAAATTAGGTGAAGGGGGATACGCTGAAGGGGGTGAGGAGAGACTGAAATGGAAGAACCGACCTGATCAATACGCCGAGAACCTATTGCCTCCCTCCACTCTCCTCTCAATTGTCATGCTACCTCCATGCAATTAAAGGCTCCCATTCTCTCCTCCTCACTCGACTCACTTCTCTTTCTTCGTTTTTTTTTCTTACTCTGCCCCACGTGTTGTCCAGATTTAGAGAAGTAACTCTCCTGATGCTCCATTATATCCCTCCTCTTCTGACTATTTCTTTCTCTTTTGTCCAAATTGCCATTGCTCGATAAAATGAAAGCTATATGACACTTGTCTTATTGGCCTTTGAATATGTAATCACACCAGCTTGGTGTTCCCAGCTTGTCTGTTAAAGTTGGTGTGCCTGCACTGTTTAGGCTCAAAATGGCCAGGTAAAAAAAAAGGTTATCATCAGTGTAATCACAGTTAATATTCAATTTGCATTAAGTTAAGTAACCTTTTATGCTATTGGTTGTGTCGTGGTTCATCTTCACCTTCCATTCAGCTTTAGTGCGATCATTTCCCACGAAATGCACCTTGAGATCATCATAACTGTAACCCTATTAAAATATGTAAGATTTGCAATTCAACTTTATCCATGGACACTACTTAAATTAATCTGATTACATCAGTATTAGTTTCTACACTAAGTGACTGAATATAAGCATCAGTGTTTCATAATCTGCAAGAGTATAGTTTTGTGTGTTTGTCCAGTTGGAAGGTGCTTGCAGTTTAGAAAATTTCAAACTGTTCAATGTATCGTATTAGAAACAGATGTGGGCAATTTACAAAATGTTGCCGGTCCGTCGTTCGTCAGTGGCCTGGGCATCCATTCGTCATTGACAGGTGACAAATATTTCTAAGCGAACCAAACTGTAATCATCAGTCATGTTATTTTAACCACGCTTCCGTCAAAATCCAATTTTATTTAAATGATAAATGTGGCCCAGTGGTACGCGACATCACAGTGCAGAAGTACCGGGTTCAATTCCAGCTCCGTCCTCCCTGTGTAGAGTTTGTATGTTCTCCCCGGGCCTGTGTGGGTTTTCTCCGGGTACTCTGGTTTCCTCCCACATTCCAAAAACAGGTTAATTAATGGAACACTCTAAATTTGCAATCCAAAAAACACACAACTCCAACGGGGCATATTGGGTTCAATACAAAAGAAAGTTGGCACACTACATTTTCTGTTATTGTATTGTCCAGCACTGTATATGTGTGAACTATACATTGAAGTTTCAGTGTGTGTATTGTTAGCTGCCATGTATTTCCCCCTTAATTACCGACACATACTTATGCATACTCCCTCCTCCATTTTAGGATGATGTGAAATATTATGAATAATACATGAGTGTCTCCCTTCCCCCAACCTTTCACTGCTGCCTCTTATTGGCTTTTGCAGACCGCCAATCATTCATTCAGTGGGTTGGGCAGACCTGTCTGTCTGTCCTTCTGTCTGACTATTGGACCTTAACTCAAAATGTGTCTCCAGGACTCAGATCTAATTTGCCCTCAAAAAAGATCAGCGAAGACCCGTGGCAATGGCAATCATATTAGTAAAGCTTTTTTTAAAAATGGAAAACAGCCAAGGTCAGGTCGGCAGGTGAAATTTGAGGGGAACATTCAGTCAGTCAAACCGAATTTGGCTGTTTGTCATAGGTCCTTACCCAAACAATTTATGAGTAACTAGACCCAACACTTTTACAAAAGCGCATCCAAAAAAAAAAAATATCCATATCAGAATCAATGTATTTTAGGATATTTGGTAAGAAATAATGATACATAATCATATCATGTATTACAGCACACTACAGTGCAGTTCATATATTTGAAATGTTTTTATTTTTGACTTTGTCAACATAGGAAATTAATGTGCTCAACATGATGAACACTGAAAAAGAAACTAATTCAACAAAACAGTGTGTGTGTGTGTGTGTGTGTGTGAGTGTGTGTGTGTGTGTGTGTGTGTGTGTGTGTGTGTGTGTGCGTGCGTGCGTGCATGCGTGCCTGCGTGCATGCTTGTGTGTGCATATCTGTTGGAGGGGTTGAGGTGATCGGAGGGATTCAAGCATCATAGTGGCCTTGAATATTTCATTATGGATTATTTCAGTCATTTTCAACTCCTGCGGTAGCAATCAATCCAACAAATGGCCATCACTTGATGTTTGGCAGCATTATTCCACTCTTTTCTTGTCACTGTTGCAACTCTCCCTCCCTTCACGTTTGTGGTCTTCTGACTCAGAAGACTCAGAAAAATGTCTTTTACATTTACGCAGGTTTTTGAAATATAGGAGGAACCCGGAGTACCCAGAGGGGGAATAAAAAAACCTAATGTGTCCCGGAACTTATGTTTTATTCCGAATTTCAAAAATGTCTTTACTTTTTTTTCTAGTTTTATTATATTCATGTATCTATATTTATTATTTTCATTTTGTGTTTTTAAGTTTGTCCTAAAAAAATGCTGAAATCTCAACAAAAAAAAAATACCACTTGTTGCTAAACCCACACGTTAATTCTATAAATGTTACATCGCGGCATTATTGTGATGTTTTATTATTGTAATTGTATTTTTTGTATGATAATGAAAACCTGATGTGCCATAGATTAAAAACTAGGGCAGATTAGGAATGAGCAAAAAATAATAATAATACTCTTAATAATATTATTAACACCAAAAATATTACTTGCATCTCTTATTTATAAGAATTGTTGACCGGTGTACAAAGTAATTGGTCGGAAGTCAAAGTACCAACACTCCCCTCTTTCATGAGACACATATCCATGTGACAGTCGATTTACAGTCCAGTACATCGTCTCTCCATAGCAGATTTGCGCTTAAACCACCACTGTGATAATAGCTGAGTAAGCGACGATGTTTGCGTTTTAGTATTATGGACATCTATATCCCCGTGGGGGTTGAGAGGATAATACAAACCAAGGTTGTGCACCATAAAACCATTTGCACACCCAGACAATTAACCCGTTATCTGAGGCTTTAGAAGTTAAATCAGGTCACCCGTGTGACTGGGGTTGGACCAAAGTCTGGCGTCTGAAACCAAACACACACACACACTGTATCTGCCTTTTCTCTCTCTCTCTCTCTCTCTCTCTCTCTCTCTCTCTCTCTCTCTCTCTCTCTCTCTCTCTCCTTCTCTCTCTACCCATCTATCTATCTCTCTATCGATCAATATATATATATATCGATCTATAGATAGATCCCCATCTATTTTCCAATCAGCTTTATCCATATTGCGTTGCATCCTAAGCGGACATAATTATACCATAGGATCCATTTTCTGTTGACAAGGCCATGTAAAATACATGCTGCTTCTTTTGACTTAATGTATAGCCGTGGAAGCTGAGGCAACCAGCCTAATGACCATATGGATTCATGAGTTCAAATATTAATGCAATGCCCTTCCTTTGTGCTCATTGCAAAGCAGCGCACTATCATTGCTCCTCTGCTGTTAGACTACAGGCATCATAGCATTTACTCTATAAATACACTTGAATGTTTCTTTTATGGGGGTCAATAGATCCATGCAATCACTTTTACAACGGTAAACAAAACCCGAAGAGTTTGTCAACCAAACTCACACCACTTACCCTAACATCGTGTAGGACCCGTTGGCTGCAAACAACTCAGAGCCTGATTTACTAAAGGTTTGCAAATAGATGTGGAAGCTGATCTACTAACCAAGCACACCTAAGATTGAACTTTTTTTCTTGATTTCAGACCCAGAAGAAATCAAATCATTGTTTCTACCAACAAGACGATACCGCCACAGTCCCTGTGCAACTACTTCTTCTTATTCGTCTTCTTCTTTCTTCTTCTTCTTCGTTTCTTGTCAGCTTGTCCCATTAGGGTTTGACACAACCGCAACGTGTCATCCTTTTCCATCCAAGTCTATCTGCTGCATCAACCTCTGTCTAACACTTCCTTCAATACATCTATCAGGGTTCTTTTCGTCGCTTCCTCTCGCTCTCTGTTCTGACAGCTCCATCATTATTAGACTTCAACCAATATACTCACTTTACCTACCTGTGGACATGAGAAAACCATCTGAGTCAGTTTCTCTAACTTTGTTCCTAAAACATCTAACTTTGTCTGTCCCTCTGTTGAGCTCATTTCTAATCCTGTCAAATTTAGCCACTCCGAGAGAAAAGCTCAACATTTTTAATTTCCGCCACCTCCAGCTCTGCTCCGTTGTCTGTTTAGTGCCGCTGTCTCTAATCCGCACATCATAGCTATTCTCACCGCTGTCTTATAAACTTTCCCTTTCATTTTAGCAGACTCTTCCATCACACAACACACCTGCCACTGTGCTCCAACCCTTCCAGCCTGCTTTGATTCACTTCTTCACCTACTTGCCACACTCACCATTCCTCAGGATTGATCCCCCTAAGCATTTAAAGTCCTTGCTCGTAACCTTGATGGACAGAATTTGTTGGCATCTCTGTGGCTTCAGTTTGGTGATGTGAGCATTACGGTTTTTTCCAGCTCATGTGTCTATGATGGGTCGCGCAGGCTGGGGGGGGGGGGGGGGGGCGCTAGAGCCTATCTCAGCTGTCTCCGGACAGTAGGCGGGGGACACTTCGAATTGGTTGCCAGCCAATCGCAGGGCACACACAGACGATCAACCATGCACGCCCACACTCACACCTAGGGACAATTTAGAGTGTTCAATCAGCCTCCCAATGTGGAAGGAAAAAGGAGTACCCAGAGAAAAGCCACGCAGGCATGGGGAGAACATGCAAACTCCACACAGGGAGGCCGGAGCTGGAATTGAACTTGGTACCTCTGCACTGTGAAGTCGACGTGTTAACCACTGGACTACCGGGCTGCCTCATGTGGTTCTGTTGGTCTTTAACTTGAGCAGCGTCTAAAATCTACCCTCTACATTGGTCAGTCGAAGTTAAGAATGAGCTTCACAGAAAAGTTGCAGCTTTTTTTTTCTGGTCAATCTACAGTCCTACTTTCACCTATCGTCCCAATGGATGGGTACTGAGCAGAACAACAAGATCCCTGATATGATGAAGCAGCCTGAATAAGTGTCTTATGCACTGTCTGGTCGTTCCTTTTGAGAGAGGTTGAGAAGCTGGGTCATTTGTGGAGGGGTTCAGAGTGTTTTTTGAGAGCAACCATAGGAGGTAGCTGAAGGATCTAGTTAGGATGCCTCACTGGTGATGTGTTCTGGCCATGTAACAGTGAAAGACGGCCACGGGAAGACCAAGAATATTCTGGAGTTCTGGGAATGTCTGTGGATGGAACTAAATGAAGTGGCTGCGAAGTCTGGACTTCTCTAGTTAAGCTGCTACCTCAATGACCCAGGCGAGGATAAGTGACTGGGGGTGGATGGATAGCTATTTATTTTAAGCACTCTCTGTATTAGTAATTTCCAAAACAATTTTGCTGCTGTTTCATGTTTTTTTTTTCTTCCATTTCTCTCACTAAGTGACCCGCTTTGATTTATTTATTTGTCTCTCTGCGTTGCAGTACTGAGTCATTGCATTCTGTGCTGCCACACATTCATTTGGACGTGGTTGTCATGTACACGTGAATGCACATGTTCTCTTGCAAACACGAGCGACGCTCCGTTCCTGCTCTTTGTGAGGTCAAGGGACTGTGAGTGACCTTTTCAACATATGATATGATTAGAGAAACTGGCATTCAAATATTCACAGCCTGCAGGACACTGAGACCCATCTCAGAATTAAGCATTCTGAATGACACGTAGTGTTTCTATACCTATGCATATTTTAAATGTGTGTATTTTTATGCCCATAATGTGGTTATCATTCATGACATATCCTTGCATGTTATGTGCATACGGGGACTTAATGGTATAAAAGCCAGAGATTAAAACCATAAATCTTGTAAAACCTTTATGATTTCAACACACACAAACCACTCTTGGACTGACAGGCACACATGTACATGCATGACCCTTATTTTGTGCAGTTCAACTCCAGAGTGTGCCGTATCAATTCTCCTTTGATGCAACTCTGTGTGTGTGTGTGTGTGTGTGTGTGTGTGTGTGTGTGTGTGTTTGTGCGTGCATGTGCGTGCGCTTATTGAACAAAGAAACTTCCAGAAGTTTCCATTTTGGGTATAGTTTAGTCGATACCAGGTTTGTGTGTGCATGCGAGTGTGTGTGTGTGTGTGTGTGTGTGTGTGTGTGTGTGTGTGTGTGTGTGTGTGTGTGTGTGTGTGTGTGTGTGTGTGTGTGTGTGTGTGTGTGCGTGTGTGTGTGTGTGTGTATTGCCTTTGTAGCCCAGTAAAACAGGTCAGTCATATGACAGTGTGTGTGTGGACAGGCGGAACGCCATGCAAACACTTTGTTTTACTATGACATAAGGCCACAGCATTAAATTCATCTGCACAATGTTAAGTATGAGAGATAACCTTCAGGTAAATGTTTGTCTAACCTATCACAGTGTTAAACACAACATTGGTATCAGGGCCAAACCTGCAAAAAGTTACAATTTGGTCAGTTTCATTTTCACGGAGCTATACAATTGATCATTCCACACGTTTGGGTGTTATTTCTCCAAATGGATCAATTGAGAGCGTTAAAAATGGCTTGTTCTGTTTGACAATGGAACATGCCGTTTTTGGGGTCTCCTGAAAAAGGATGATTTTAGAGGTGCGAGCATTCCACTTGTTTTGTCTTTACTGCATTCATTTTACAGCAATAGCATGGCTTACAAAGTCATTCCATGAAAATAAGCAAAAATGAACAAAGCTCAACAAACATCTGCTTCAGGGCTTTAATCAACACAACAGTGTCATCGTTTGCTCTCTTGTTCACTCTTCTTGAACACAAAATGTTTGTCTGCTACGATTAATCTAGTAACAATGTATCACTTGAACTATTTTCTCAGTAGCATTCACATTTTCAATAATAGAAAATACCTATGATCACAAAATATCCAAGTTAATGACACTTGGGCAGAATTCGGTTTCCATTGGTCGTGATAAATGTATACGTCACGAAATAGGTGTTATTAACAGCCATCTCGTTACCTCTGCGTCCCGCGTCCTAGATGCATAATTTTCCCATGGGACGCACATTTCCAAATAATGTGTGTTTTTGGGACGCAAGGAAATCTCAGTCAAAACAACAACAACAAAAAAAACGACGGTACATCTTTTTTCCAGCAACGATCGCAGTTTGACAATCGCCGCTATTGTTGTTTTGTTCTCACGTTAAGTAATCTCCCGTGACGAAATTTCCGTTCTCGCGAGACGAGATTGGCGAGATCGGCAGACTCAAACTGTAAAATTATCACTGTATTAAGATTATGATTTTGAGCAACGCACATAAGCTGTACTTAGGAATGAATTTCACCAACCTTAATAATTAAAACAAATATCTTCTGTAAATGGCCCCTGAAATGTCTTCTTTAATGTATACGAGTCACTGAATTGCAAGATAAGATGATGGGTCTGAGTGACAGCTCTCACGATGGGGGGGAAAAAAATGATTGGAAGTCACGAGTGAACAGTGGTCCAACTATTGGCCTGCCCGTCCTTCGAGATCAAGGTACGGAGCTTGAAAAATATAGATATTTTATGATTTTATTTTTATCTTATATGATCATAGTTGCTAATTGTTTCTGTGTGACATATTTCTGTTGAGTTTTTTTTCATCACACATTAGGAAAAAGCAAGAAATAATGGTGTGATTTTGTTTGATTGATGGCCAATCTCATCGACAACAGACTATCACAGCCTTTCTGATAATAATGTTAGGCTGTGCGTCGAATGTTATTATCAGTGAGACCTGTACACGGCGACCACATCAATGTTGGTGCAAATGAGTCCTGCACTTTTTTCAGAAAGAAGGATTTTTGTGTGGCAATGTGTCATGTGGCACGGCATGTTTGTAAAATGTTTAAAGAAACAGGGGGCATTGCGGTTCACTGACACATGGGAGAGTTCAAAACTCAACATAAGCGTCAGAAAAGCTGACAACGTTAAATATGTCATAGAACTGCATTTGTCACCAAAATTAATGTGAACAACTCTACTTATCCCTGCATCATCTTCGAAAAAAGTCATAATCGCTCTCACACTGTAGAGTTTTCATGGACCACGAATTTTTGTCATTAGGCGACATAGGCTTCTGTTGTGATCGCCTCTATGGAGAGGACAACGCTCTCACCATATAATTGGTAATATTGGGGCGATCGTTGAAATATTTCCAGAGATGGATGTATGCTTAAATGGTGATGTCAATAATGTTTTCATGATGAGTGATCACAATTTTTGCACATTTTGCATTGAGACATCATAATTGCAGACAGACCTATTATATAAGTGCCAAAGATGAACCCATCTAAGTGCTCCTTTAAGAGCTCGTCGAACTGGTTTCAAAAAGAAACCAGGGGAGCCACATATCCTTTGGACATCGAAATGAAAATAATTTTCTTTGCCTTTTTTACCTTTTGTTGTTTGTACTACAGACAGCCGTTGAGCCGGGTGGACATTTCGAAGCAATGTTAGCTCATCTGCCAGTTTGGATGGGGCCATCTTATTCGCAATGAAATTGGCAAACAATACTTCTAAAATTTGATGAGCATGACATAACACAAGCAAAGCAATGTTTAATGATTTCTGGCTTTCACCAAGGAGACTGTGGATTAGACATCTTCACTCATCGCTTCACTTTTCCACATCCAGTGGCACGGACAAATTCTTCTATGTTTCTGATAAGCAGAATAGTCCAATGCATAAAAAATATCTTGCAACATGCAACAATGTCCTTTTCCTGAAATTGGAATCAGGGAAAATTATTTATAAAATGTATCAAAGATTTATAATAGAGACCAAAACAGACAGGAGAAACAAGCCAAAAGTTATTATTTAACCTAAAATCCATCCATCCATTCTCCGAACCGCTTGATCCTTACTAGTCCTTACTGTCCTGGGTTGCTCCCTTGACACTCTGGAGGAGGTGGGCAACAGAAGGATGCTAAATAAGCTAAAAGCTATGATGGCCAGTCCCTACCACCCCCTCCAGCCTGCCCTGACAGCACTTGGTAGCTCCTTCAGCCAGAGACTGTTACACCCGCGCTGCAAGAAGGAGAGATACCGACGCTCGTTCCTACCGACTGCTGTCAGGCTGATGAATAAAAAATAACAATCATAATAATAATAATAATTAAATGATGTGAAGGAAAATTGAAAATAGTACTGCGATTTATCCATTTGTGTTCATATTGTATTTAATTGAAAGATGTTTGTTGTTTTTTTTTCTCTTTCTCCTTTCTTCTTTCTACATACATTCTTGCTGCTGGAGGCTGTAAATTTTCCCAGTGTGGGACGAATAAAGGATATCTTATCTTATCTTATCTTATCTTAGGTTCGCAGGGGGTGCTGGAGCCTATCCCAGCCGTCTTCGGGCAGTAGGTGTGGGACACCCTGAATCAGTTGCCAGCCAATCGCAGGGCACACAGAGACGAACAACCATCCACGCTCACACCTTGGGACAATTTCGAGCGTCCAATCAGCCTGCCATGCATGTTTTTTTTGGAATGTGGGAAGAAACCGGAGCACCCGGAGAAAACCCACGCAGCCCCGGGGAGAACATGCAAACCCCACACAGGGAGGCCGGAGCTGGAATCTCTGCATTGTGAAGCCGACGTGCTAACCACTGGACTACCGGGCCGCCAACCTAAAATCCGACGTGCTTAATAATGTCAAGGGCAATATTTTTAGTCAACAGTACAGCTTTGACGATAGGCAAGGTTTAGAACTGAACTAGACACAACATACAAAACACCCATACGTTATCTCACGTACACATTTATGCATCCCCTACGCCTTGTGGTGAGGAGTAAAGGTATTAAGCCATGAGAAACCCAACCCGCAACTGCATGTTGACCTTTGAACTATCACAGGCACATGCACAAAGCAAGTGGTGTGTGCAAGATGAAATGAGAGGATTCAAAAGCAGCGCTTGCGTGTGTCTGCATTGTCAAAGGCTCGAAGGCAGGAAGGTCACAGAAACACTTTGGCAGCAGACATAACAAAACACACAGTGTCCCGTAGCCCACGTTTGTCTATCATCCCCTCCCACGTGCACACACAAATGCTCAGAAACACCGACACCTCAGTGCATCTGGAGTTTCTGCAGTCTGTCTTTTCTCCTATCTTCCCTTCATTCTTCCAACAAAATAGGCCCATATCCCTCATTTGTCTAGATGTAATTAACATCTCTGACCTCTGCGAGTGGGGCTGTGCTTGTATTGGAGACTTTTGAACTTGGTAATACAAGTCGGGCAAGACACACACACACACAGATAATCCATGTCTTTCCAGGACATCCTTTATCCAGTTCAGGCCTGAGGGATTTTCCGTTGGCTTGGCCTGGCCACGAGGCCTCCTTTCGGGGTCGTAGATCAGAGCGATGCCTGTCACGACCCTCTGGGTTCTGAACAAGACGCAGCCCGTACAACCTCCTGCCTTAGTTAAGTTATGAGGTCACAGGGTGAAAGGAGTCACAGCAGCTGATAAAACACAGGATTATCTCGTACAGTGGAGGCGGATAACTTATTTTTTTTTCTGCTACATTGTGGAAAAGGCAAAGCTAGACTATACAGTGTAATAGTAAATAAGAAACATAATTTGGTTATTGATTCTGCAACGTAATTCTTGGTCAAACTTCATGGGACATTTCATTCATTCATTCATTCATTCATTCATTCATTCATTCATTGAATGAATGAATGAAATGATTTGTAAAAACGTGAAAAAAATGACAGCGATTAACACTTTTAAAATCTACAATAAAGAATGAAGGTATCAAACATTTTTTGTGCAAATCCACGAAAGCTACCGGTAATTGAAGTCACTTGCAATGAATTGCTTAAATCCTTTACGCTTTCCTCCCCCACTGCCCCATTCACAGAATATTTTTTTTCATTCATGTTCCCTCTGACAATGAATTTGAACTTTAGACTGAGCTAGGAGTGGAGTTCATTAATGAGAGGGGTCTCGATCTGCAGCAGAGCTGGAACTTGAGCGTCATCCGCCTGATCAACCTGCCACCCATGGTGCTTAAGGGACGCCACAAACAAGGAGGGAAGGCAAACGGACTGGAACCACTGGAAGTGATGTGACAAGCGTTGGAGTACGTGTCACCTCGTTCTGTGCCCAAAACGTGACGACGAGACATGGTCAACAGAAGGAAAATGACCTTTTCTTGGATCCCTCCATTGGCCACAACACAATGGGGACCATTTAAAGTAAATGGCCAACTGGGGAGCCAAGTAAAGGTTAGACCGGAAAGAAAAGGACCAGGGCACACAAGGATTGGAAAATTTATAAATAAATAAATACAGTGCAAACATGTGGGTAATTTTTATTTTTTTTAAACGTCACAAGCGCCCTAGCTTGTAACGTTATCTATTCCAGAATTTCTTGCCAAGGGCCTTTTATCAAAAAAAAACTTTCTTGCATTCCTCAATTCCTCAAGACTTTGTTCCCAGGTTATTCCATAAATAGGAAAATACCTTATAATGCGTTTCACTACTATTATTATGAACACTCTCCTACATTTGGCTTCCAATGTGCAATTGATCACTTCATTTTTACCATATAAAAGTTCATCTGAAATACTGTCTTCTTTTACCTTGCAGTAGTTCTTCTGCATTTTCTTCTCTTTCCATTCATTCACTCTGCTCTCTCATATTTTTTGCATTTCATTATTATTCATTAGGTTTGATTCTAGCTGCGGCCTTCCTGTGTGGACTTCCCATGTTCTCCCCGTGCCTGTGTGGGTTTTCTCTGGGTACTCCAGTTTCCTCCCACATTCCAAAAGCATGCATGGCACGTTAATGGAACACTCAAAATTGTCCCTAGGTGTGAATGTGAGTGTTGTTTATCTCTGTGTGCCCCGCGATTGGCTCGCAACCGGTTCAGGGTGTCCCCAAAGAGAGCTGGCATAGACTCCAGCACGCTCCACGACCGTTGTGAGGATAAAGCGATCAGAAAATGGAAGATGAATGCATGGATAATTACCAGTTAGATTATTCCATTGTTTGTCTATATTTACTTGATCTTATTTTTATTTACTACATTCTTTATAATTTTTAAATTGTTATAAGGCTCCGAGCATCCCATTTCTTTTTGAGACTGTTTTTTTCTATTCCTTTCCTATTCTTCAATTTGACCAGTAATTGTTGATCATTGAAGGTTTTCTGATTTCTTGGGGTTAACGTAGCCATAACCAGTGGTTCATGTTAATTTCTCACTTCTGTTACTAATGTGAAATTGGCAGGGATCTGTGATTTCTTTGTGCTTGTTATGACTATCTGGTAATTGCAGCCTGTGAGTCATGTTCATGGAATGTCCACTATAGAATCTTTTTTTTCTTTTTCTTTTTTAACTTCACAGTGAGTTTCCACTTACCACAGTGGTAAGCAACCATGTATTCAATTATAGAACTACTCAATAGGTTGTCTAAGACAAAATGAATTGTTGTGGCATTGAACACTATGTACACATAATATACTGTACCTTAGTACACACCGGGTGGAAAAAGAAACGTACGTACGCGTCTTTCTGATTGTATTGGAATTGTGTTGTGTCAAGGCCCTACACAAAAGAAGGTGAAAACGTGGATTCAACTGTAAGTGCAGAACCTCTTTTAGTAAACCCTGCAGGCCAAAGACAAATGCACAGGCCGTTACTGGAGACTGCAGGTCATGGTTGTATACATTTTATTACAGTGACAAATGCATTATGCTCCTCATATAAAACCACAAAAGGATCGCCTCGATGAAAAGCCTGAATGCTTTGGAGGTTTATAACAATGAGCGTGTAGCAAAATCAACTTGAAAAACATACCGAGGAGGGGAGAGAGGGAGAATGGAAAGTGGGGAAAAAAAACACAAAAAAACAACATGGTGCTGATTCGTTTTATTGGCCCGGGTGGTGCAGCCGCTGGCTAGTTTCATTGTTTAATGCAGAGCAAAGCGGAAACGTTTGCCAATTGCAGGTCCTGGGGTGGCAAATAAAAGTTTATTCTATATTATACGTTCATGTGCAATACATCTAAACCTCAAAACCATTGGTTGTCGGTGCTTGAATTGGGTTTGCTAAACTTAAGAAAGACAAAAAACGTAAACTGAAGCATCTGTACCTATGATTTTTTGGGGGGTTATGTACAAAAAGTATTATACTATAGCCACTTCAACTTAGAGAACCGTATATGCAAACAGATGAAAACATCCAGCTGGCCGTTAGGAGGCATGCTCCTGCCCAAAGTCAGCTGGCATAGGCTCCAGCTCACTTGCGAATCTGTTGAGGACAAGCTCTCGAGAAAAGATCTATTGATGGATGTCGTTCATTATTACGCTGTTTGTTTGAAGAAAGAATTATGTTGTAGTTTGGAGTGGGAACTGTTACAGCAAGTTTTACATTGTCCTCTATTTGCCTGTTTAGGATGAGAGAAAAAAAACATAGATTTATAAAGGGCAAAGGCCAGAGTTGGGACCAAAATATAAACCAGGTCCAGTTGAAAAGTGAGTTCAAAATGTAGTTTTCATGATTTTCTTTTTGTTTGTTTTTGGTTAGTTAGTTTTCTTTTTTGAATTCCTTCAGGCAAGTCTGAATCACCACGCCTGATTCCATGATTGTCAAAAAGCGACGAAATCACAGTAAATCAATTAATTATTTGAAGTACTTATTTTTTGTCCGATCACTTCTCTGCTGTTCCAGTGACTAACAATGTCAAACCTCCTATTAGTAGACGCACATAAAATGTGAACATCTCAGACCATCGGTGTGTAGGGAGGAAACTTGTTAATGTCAACATTTTTAATTTAATACCGGGATCTTTTTGAACAATAAAATTGTGGGGGCTTGGGGCACAGGCACAGGGAGAATCTATATTGGATATAGATGACGGGACAGATTCGGGATCTCTTAAACCACGGGTGCCCATTACGTCGATCGCGCTCAACCGGTAGATTGGTGACTGGTCCCAAGTCCATCGCGACGGATGTAGCGGAAGAAAAAAACAACAACCAACCATTTTTGTGTCTTTGTGCACGTTAGTAATATTTTTTGTGTTAATGTAGATTGCACCCTAATTATCCTATCAGTCTCATTTTCACAAAAAGTATAAAATAAAATAAAGCAGATAAATCTTTAACCTCCGATAGCACGTGACGTGCGTCACCGGAGGTTGTTCGCGCTCAGCAGTCTGCAATTGCAGCTTGTGTTGCTCATCATGGCGTGCTTGTCTATGTGCGTGCACGTGCGCGGTACCGGATCGATCGCGGGAGCTTGTTTGATTGAAAAGTCGATCTTCGGTCAAAAAAGTTTGGGCATTGCTGTCTTAAACCTTAGGAGACTTTTTTTTTTTCATTGGCCTCTACTTTCAGTCACGCCTCATCGGTCTTGACAAGAGGAGTTCAGTGTAGATAAATAAAGTGAAGTTAGTCGCCACCCAAATTGACATCTTATGGCCTTGTCAGAGGTCTGCGATCAACTTTCTTCATTGTTAACACCATCTTATAATAGTTGGTCAAATTTTCAGTATGAGGTTTTCTCTGATTAATGTAGTATCAATTCACATCTTTGCTAAAGAAACTGAAGAGCGTAAGCCGAGCCGAAGGGGTGGCTGAAGGACATGGATCTGATTGATCCTGACAGCTTTGTGAGGCTTTGTGACTACAGAGTAAACTGAGGGGCATAATTATATTTGCTTAAAGACATTCCGTGAAAGCAGGTCATAATATGCGTACTCGTACTGTTAGTATGTCAAGTGAATATCGGTGCAATTGACGATGTGAATAGCCATTATCGGCCGCATAGTGGATTGGATTTCAGAGTCATACGTGTATCTACTTAAAAGTAAAAGGCCTCGGAACATGGGAAATTAAGCACGGACACACAAACATTTATAGCGTGGAATGTGCATCGATCGTTGTGAAGGTGGGTGCTTCATAAAGTACAGAGCAAGGGAAAAATACTTTGAGATGATAACAAACACAGTGGAGCTAATCAACAAGTACCAGGATACTTTCATTTATTTTTTTTATTCGCTGTTTTTTTTTTTTGTTTTTTGTTTTTTGATAAAGGGACAAAATGGCTGTGTGAACAGGATTATGCAGACATCTGTCAGAAAACACAGACAGCGGTTTTCTTAATACAACTGAACAGGTACTCCATGTACAGAAATGAATAAAGAGCTTGATTTGTCAAATGACCATTGGCCACAAATACAAAATAAATGATATACTCTGACAAAAAAATATATAAAATAAAATTAAATCAAAACGAGGATCCATCCCATGTCTCTCTTTTGAACAGAGCATATAGGCGATAATAAATAGCAACTCCCATTGTAAAAGATAAAGTTCAAGTTCAAGTTACAACAAACAGCTCTCAGAACAGGAATAGAAAAGGCTGATAACAAAATATTCCGCATTGCCGTTGACAAAAATTATTAACTTAAGCAGGCTTCTCCACGTCTCCCAGGTCAATTTTAAATATGCTTGGCATATGAATGTGTACCCAATCTAAATGGAAAGCACCATTTTGTATTTGGCAATGAAAAAAAAAAAAAAAAACGAAATCTGCAAAACATTGAATTATTTTTAATAATATTTATTTGGACACTTTGTTTTGTACTGCATATGATGTATTTTTTTCTCTCTACTTGTTGGAATGTTGTCAGGTAGGGAAAGAGAGACAGAAGCACACAACGGAACAGGCCAATGTCAGCTTGTATTACTGCATACAAGAGTGGCAGCAGGATGGAAGGAGGGTCAGAACCAAAAAAAAAAAAAAAAAAACCAAAGAAGATATGTACAACGACCTTTGTGGACAGGGAAAAGAGCAGTGGCCATCATATGACCTACAATGCTGCCCAATGCCACACACTTTAGCCGATTTTGTTTTTTTTTGTATTAGGTTTTTCCTTTTATCTCTTTAAACATACAAATAATTTGCACTATATTATCCTGCCAAATTAAAAAAATATACCGTGGCAGCTTGGGATTTTTTTTCCACTACCAAAAAAGGTATGGTACCTTTAGAGAGAACAAGCAACAATTAAAAATACGAGCCTCAATATAAATACTATAGTGCCTACTCTAAGTGAACATTGAATTCAAATACAGTTCTAGAAATACAGAAATCAAACATTGATGTGTTGAAGCATAGGAATTGACATGTTTGTGCATTTTCCTATATTTTTAAGTTCTTTATATATTCATATATAATCTTATTCATTTCCCCAATGCAAATTGTATTTCAACCTGAAGAGCTGTGAAGAGCCAAGGCAAAATAAAATACAAAACCATCACAGTTTTTTTTGTTTGTTTGTTTGTTTTTTGTTTTTTTTTCTTTTCTATTTCGTTATTTCATATATACTGTGATCGGAGTCTTGAACATTACCAAGACGCTGAGGAAAAGAGAAACGACAACAAACTTAACAGTTTCCCCTAAAAGACAGTGAAATATTAGTTCCAAAAAAAGTTTATTTCCATACCTAGAATTAAAGGAACATTTATACAAAAATGGGAACAGCAACATTTGAGTGTTTATTGTCTAGCCGACAAAGTCAGAGATTATCCAAGACAGAGGTGGCAAAAATGAAACAATGCAGCTCTTCGCAAAAGTCAACATTGAGGACTTAATAGTTGCCAGTGAGCCCAGAGTCCTTTTTGAAACGATCTCTGAGTGCTGTACATTCAATGTACAGACCTTGTTGAAAGACTGATTTATTTTTTTTAGCCCAGTAGATACATGGACATGTTGTCCAAAGTGAAATGGCAAGGGGGGTGAAGATCGGCGATTATTAAATTACTACCAACAGAAAATGTGACTGCTTTTACCAATGACCAGTTTACCTTTTTCCCCCTTCGGCGTAAACTTTTCAACTTGGAATTTGAAACAGTGCACTTCATGACTGTAAACTGACAATGTAGCATCGAGACTCAAGTCGGACCGCTACTGCAAATGCAAGAGAGAGATGATGGTACTTAGGTTGAATGACAAGTGCTTGACTTGAAAGAGCTTAAAAAAAGCGATCTCTCCTCATGGGGTTCAAAGTAACTATGCGTGCTGATTAAAATGATCACATTTCACTCTTTTTAAGAGCCGGTCTGTACTAGTGGATTTTCATTTTGCAATTCATTTTGCTGGACTTGTTGTTACAGACCCTGTTTTGAAGAATTGAAGCAATGCCTCTAATCTCCATCACGCGTACTAAGTTTGTTGTACCTTTCTCTCTGTCTAGCTTCGAGATAGTTTCAGTGCTCTCCTGTCTCTTTTGTAGGTCGCCTATTACTGAACGTGTCGTTCAACACACCATGAATGAAAGCAGCCTTGCAGGTTTGTGCTAACTCAGACAAATATTATGGGTATCCCTCA
This sequence comes from Hippocampus zosterae, assembly GCF_025434085.1. Lineage (NCBI taxonomy): Eukaryota > Metazoa > Chordata > Actinopteri > Syngnathiformes > Syngnathidae > Hippocampus > Hippocampus zosterae. The sequence continues at coordinate 19,440,424 of NC_067461.1, read as the reverse complement.
AATTCAGGATTGTACATTACAGACTCCCCTTTTCGGACTCTTGAAAATAACTCCTCATCAGAAACAGGACGAGACCTATTCCAATATCCGCAACACTGGTCATGACCACGCTCCTTATGAAATCCACGTCCTGAAGCTAAGCCCATTGAACAAGTACCCGATAGCTAAATGGTCATTAACTAGAAAGTGAATCTTTGATTATGAGGTGTCACAGTCCACTGGGGCAGGCAGGTGCTTGATGCAAGGACATTATCTCTGTGGTTTCGACAGCTTAGTGCGACCCCCAAATAAGTGTATTCCAGATAAGATTATGGCCAATGTAGTCTTAAAATATCAAAGGCACTCTTTCTTACTTTACCAAATGATACTACAATTTGAAGTCTTTGCACACCCTTGTGTTCTTGTAATTTGAAAACCATTGGTATTTATTTACTCATCGAACTTATGAAGTGTTTGTTTGTTTGTTTTTAAACCCTGTGTGAACATGGCATCTTTTAGAAAGATCCGGATAAGTGCATTTCCAGGGGTTCCAGAAGTAGGTCATTTTCCATGTAACAACACAAAACTGTACATGATATGTGTTACAGGGTATATGCAGCATGGGTATACTGTATCTTTCTTGTCTTTTCTCTTTTTGAAGAATTAAAAAGAAAAAAAAACATAACAAGAGAAAAACAGCAACACATTTACTTAACAAGTAACCAACCAGGGACAAATTCTTTTCTTTTTTTGTTTCCATTTCTTTTTTTTTAATCATTTAGTTTTGTTTTTGATTAACAAAAACATACCATGCATGCTGACAAATTCTTAGAAATGAAAACGGAAAACTCCCAAAATAAAATAGTACACAACATGTTATTTATTGCACAAGAAAAAGGCTTGAAGTTTTGCCTCAATGCAAGAGTATTGCCCCGATACAGATCATGCATTCAATGGGTAATGAACACGGGGTGTGCTGGTGCAGAGCACATGGTCTTAACTTTCCACCAGCCTGGTGACAGTGGAGTTTTGGGGCTGGGGCAAAAACTGCAAGAGTCTTGGAATAAACAGGGAGCTAATGGCAGACAGCTGCAAGGGAAAAGGTCCCATAGTTCGGCCTTCTACTCTGACTTTATTTCGGTACTCAAAGGACGGTCACTGTGCCATTTTTTCATGTGTTTCTCCAAGGTGCTATAGACACTGAAGGGCATCTGACAGATTTCACACTTGTACACGTCCTTGCCCACTTGACCATGGGTCTTCATGTGGCGAGTAAGTTTGGAGCTCTGAGCACAGGCGTAATTGCACAGCTCACATTTGTATGGCCTTTCCCCCGTATGGCTGCGCCGGTGCACAGTCAGATTGCTGCAGTTCTTGAACACCTTGCCGCAGTACTCACAAGTGTCACTCCTTCGGCCGTCCTTGGAGCTGGGCCGCCCGGGGCCCCCGAGATGCGGTGTGCTGCCCCCGCTTCCCGTACCACTGCGACCTGACATCCCGCCATCGAGTTCCCCCGGAGGAGTGGAGAATCGCAGACTCCCGTTCTCTGAAGAATGCTCGGATGAAGAGGCAAAGGGCGATTGTCTAGAGTCCCCAAAGTTCAGAAAAGGATCCTTGAGCTGTCGAGAAGCCGCGTAGCCAGCAAGCCACTGCGAATAGACGTTTTCTGTGTTCGGGATTGTGGGTGTGGGCAGATCAAATTCTTTTTCCAGCTTAATGCGTTTGGAAAAAGGACTGAGTGGACTTGGGCTACCCAAGAGCAGTTTTTTAGAAAGGCAGGCAGAGGCTGATTCGTTCGGGGATGCTCCGCGTCCGTTGACAGTTGAGAGCGAGCCCTCCTCGCCGCGATTTGTTTCCTGCACTGAGTTAGAATCGCACATCTCCCGGTTTTGTGGATGTCCTCTGTTCAGGTGGTGGTGGAGGTGGTTCTCCTGGGCAATTGCGTTCCTTTTGTGTGCATTGAGGGCTTCGCTGAAATGCTGCATGCTGGCGGCAAGGCCCATTCCCTGCATGACCTCAGGGAGAGAGCGTGGAATGGAGCCCTCATCAGTCATCCCTCCCAGTCGGGTTCCGATACCTCCATTGTTTTCATGCTGACGCGTGGACTCAAGATTCAAGCCAAAGTGGTAACTGTTGTTTCGTCGAGCAGCCCTCTCCCCATTCTGTGCTTCCTCCTCCTCTGCTTCTTCTTCCTCTTCCTCCTCCTCCTCCTCCTCTTCCTCCTCTTCTTCCTCTTCCTCCTCTTCCTCCTCTCCATTTTCACGTAGCATTCTGTTGTTTTCACATTTCAGCTTGGCCACCACCGACTTAAGGGCATTGCTGGCGCTGCCCATGTGTTCACTTGTGCCCGGTTCTGGAGAGGAGGCAGTGGAAAGTCCATCTTCCGACTTGCCTGTGTTTGGTGAGGAGGATTTGTGCATGTGAGTTTTCATATGGCGCTTCAACTTACTGGCCTGTGTGCAAGCATGGTCACACAAATGACACTTGTACGGCTTTTCTCCTGTGTGGCTGCGCCGGTGCACTATTAGATTGCTCTGAAACTTGAACGCTTTGCCACAAAACTCGCAACACTTGGATTTCATCGGCGTGTTGGACGAGGGTGTTGCCCCTGCAGAGGGGAGAGGAGTGGTAGGAGTGGTCTGAGAGCCCACGGGGGACTGCATGGAGCCTGGCAGAGGCGGTGGGGTGGCAAGATATGGAGTTTTGTTGCCACCTCCACCTCCCGTGCCCATGCTTCCCACACTTGTCTGGAATGGCTGGAGTAAGCGCTGCATGGGGCCGGGCCGACTGGGGGATAGAGGGGGAGTGGACCCTGAGGTGTTACCCGCGAGCTCCCGTAGCCGCCGTGAGAAGTCCATTGTTGGAGGTGGCTCCATGGGAAGAGGAGGATTGAGGCGCAGCACCCTATCAAAGGCACTCGGGTGGTGGGCTGCCAGCGCCAGTTCCTCTGGGCTCAGGTGGTGGGGGTCCAGGTGGTTCCTTGGAGGGGGACTGAAGATAGGTGGTGTGGGAGGAAAACGCTGATGATGGAGCCCACCAGCAACCCCAAGTGTACTCCCTGCTCCCACACTGTCCCTTCCCCCTGAGCCTGAGCCTGGGATTCGGAGGAGATTGAAAGGGCTTGCATCGGGAGGCAGATGGAGGCCGTGTAGGGGAGGATGAGAAGGGCAATCTGCACCCCCACCCATGGAGGAAGGCCCACCCATTCGTGGGGTGAGAGGACTGCCATGTTCACTTTCCAGGTAGATGCGGAAACCATGGGAGTTCTGGGCGTGCTGCAGCAGGAACCAGGCACTGCCATATGACTGCTTACAAGTCGTGCATGTGTAGGTTGTCGGTTCTTCTTTGCCTGCAGTGACATAAAAAAAGAAATAGCTTAGGGGACAGGTTAAGAGTCACGTGTTCGATAAAAATATGTTTACATACGCATGGACCCCGTAGCAAAAACCTCCAGTTCTATTCATCAGTCACTATCAAAGCTATGAATGTACAGAGACTATTCTTATTGTGTCCAGAATAATATGCATGAATGACGAAGACTTGGATGAACCCATCACTTTTTGAAACCTTAGGCCTAAATGTTACAGCTATTCAGAGCAGTTGGCACATGGTGTTGCAGACTTTGCGACTACAACAGTACCTCTTATTGAGGTCATGCCCCACATGAGTTACATGTGAGAATAGGGTGTGCATGTTTTTTTCAGTGTGTGTTGTTCTTCTCAGACTTTTCTGGAACAAAATGTTTCCCTTTGGACCAACTGTTAGTCCTCTCATGTCAGCAGCAGAATAAAGAAAGGGCTATACTGACAGGCCACCTCTTTCAGTTTCCCATGGAGCACCAAAACAGTGCCACTCACAAACACTGACAACAATTACACAAACCCATTTGCACCAGAAAAAAAACAAAGCAACATTATTCATGAAATTAATCAAATGCCAAAAGAATGTGCATGATGCCACCCAAATGAAATATTTCAGATCACAAACAATAATTTCACTATATAGTGAAAAAAAGTGCATCCTATCAAACCAGTAGCGCTTCGCATTAATCAGTGGCCAAAGAGGAGCCCTGAGTTTCAACGAGGTTGGTGACCCGCTGCTCTATATTCTCCATTGTATTTTTCCACGCAGTGACTTTGTGTACGTTTATTCTGTATGTGAATAGATTCAAATATTGTACAACAATTTATTCATTTCATTACAGAACACATAAGAATATAAATGTGACAACTTATAGTCCAATTTCTGCAATCAAAATCATTTTAATTCTCTTCTCGAGAGTGAATTGTGGGTTTTCCTTCACTGTCAACTGTAATTATGGAAATGTATACTGTACATTTTCAAATTGGACTGAATTACTGAATGAAATCACGTTTTTCACAATGATGCACGTAATGTATTGTGATGTGCCTGAACTGCACTTCACTTACTCACGTGCAAAGAAACTACGGTACATAACCCAGGATTCAGATCGGAATATTTTGGTTGACTGCAATATGTTGTCCAGCAGTAGAAATTTGTTTGAAAAAAAAATTGAAAACAAGAAAACAAAAAACGAAGCCCTGCCATTTGTATGGTCTAATTATAATGTCATGTGACTGACCAGCAATCTACAAAGTTGGATTCTTCTGAATCAACCAGAAGTCAAAATCCGGATCCCAATTGTGAAATGTACTGCAAATTATTCCTAAATACTATACAATCTAATATTACATTTTATGTCTGTGGCTTCCACTTATTTTACATATGGAAAAAAAATAGTTGGTGCAAAAAGTATAGCGACATAAATAATGGTGAACTTTTTTTTTTTAATTTACTCGGTTATTTGAACACAAACTTATTATTCTGAATTGCAACAAATGCATGCAGCTGGTACCTTCTGCCATCTAGTGGAAAAACCTTCAGTAGTTCTGCCTGTCACTATATATTGCTGGCATAGATAGATGAACCAAGAATTGTAACAAATAAAAATTAAATGAAATTGGTTTGGCACACCATAAGATCTCTTACAAAAAACGACTAATGGCATACCCTGGCGCAATGGCTGGGAATGAGTGCTTTTTGTCACAATCAGTTACTGATACTTGGCACACTTTGTAAGAAACTGCTGAGACAACCTGGTAATGATGGGCTACTCGACATTAACCTTCTGCCAGTAAGCTTATTTTACAAGACACAAAGACTACAAATGCAACTGCAAAGACAACATGTATGGATGACCATAGCAAACAATGATGAAGAGAATTTGTAGAATAAAATGTATTTGTATCCAAAGAGGCATATTCATCATTTTGTTTGAGCAGAGTGCATCTCCTTTTCCCATTCTCTCCTTTCTAACACACATTTGTCCCACGTGACCAGAACAGGAGCTGCTAAATTATGGATCATTAAAATCGGCACAAATTACCACTAATGTGACCACCTGCATCAAATTTAACCTCTGAATATCATTTGCATTATCAAGACTAGGGATGCTTAATTTTATTCAATCATTCGTTTTTCCTCTTGATAAACTGGTCAGTACATTCATTCATTTAGACTGTTCTATTTTTGTGATGCGGGAATTGAATGATGTGTCGGTATGACTCCTGCGGGTTAGATTTTGTGCGATTTTCAGCCACGCAAGTGTTACTGCCCCTTCCCACAAAATTAAAATCAATCTGGCCCCAAAGCATTAAACAAACAGATTTGCTACATTTAAAATGCTATATTTGCCCTCAACCATGAAACCCATAACATCCATTAATAATAACCAAAAAGAAAAGTAAATAAAGCATCAGAGCCTTTTTTTTTGGACTGATTACAAGGTAATCAAAATTCAGAGTGTGTGTGCAGTGTCGCAGATGCGTGAGAACACAGCAATGCTCCAAAAAATATAGATTTCCAATATGTTAACAAAATATACAAAAAAAAACATGAATTCAACAAAGACTTTGGTACTCTCTCGTTAGTATGTTCCTTATGCAATGCTAGCTAAGACTTGTCCATGCACTGAGTGAAACTGTGAGGTTAATGGATTTTAGAGTAGGCGACTGCTCCATGCTGTCTCTCTGTAATCTACTCCCATCAACCACTTCATTAGGGAAACTCTGTGCCACTCTGAGGTTGAAAAAAAATAAGCGAGAAAGTGGAATGGGGAGAGAAAGATGAAGGCAAGGGTATCGAGGTGAGGAAAGGTGAAGTAATCCTTTCATTTAAAATGAAAACAGAGACGGTAAACATGCTGTAACAAGTTCGCCCTGAGTATAGCGGGGTATATTAGTCGTGTAAGAGGATGGGGAGGGAAAATATGGATGGGGATGATAGTGTGGGATTCTTTACTCGATGTTAAATGTCAAAGCTCCTGGTGAGACTCTGAGGAACAGACACTCTCAGTTTCAGAAATGTCCTAACACTCAATACCAGTCATGCTACAGTGACCGGCTCAGGCATTACATTCTATTAAAGCAAGGGCATTGCCTGGACACTTGAGTGGGGCTGCATGGGAGAGGGAGGAACGGGGAGAGATTAACGTAGCTTCGCTTGCATTACCCCCTCCTGTGTCTGTCTGTGTGTGCTTGAGGTTGTGTGTGCACGTGTGTGTCTCTGTGTGAGCGCTAGAGAGAGACTTGATCAGAAATAGTTTTGAACACTTCAAAACGAGAAAACACGTTCAGAAAATGGATGGCTAAAAACATAAGTGATACTTTATGTGCTGATTCGATGATTTTACATTCTACCACGAAATTGATGTATTCAGAATACATTCTCCCACCTTTATCCCTTTGAAAGTTGCTGTGAAATGCGGGAATCAAAATTTCTGCATTCACAAGGTGATCAAGCTAAAGCAGTTCAGCAAAATCAATGACTTTCCATGCCGTGACGTGCAGTCAGGGGAGGCAGATAAGGCTGTGCCTCCCCTGTCATCATGAGAGGAAAAAGAAACAAAGTCATAAAATTACAAGAGTATTCATATTTGTCCTCTTTTGGTGTGGTTCTTAATGTATTTTGACAAGTTTTATAGTACAAATCACAGAAAATTCTCTATTTCCTGCTTAAATAATCTCTTCTCTTTCAGAGACAAGAAGTGAGGCATGGACAGCCAATCTATATATATATTGCGCGTCATCCCGCTCGCGGTCTGTCCTTCCGTCTGTCCCTTTTCAAAACGTACCTACTTCACCGCGCCGCCACTGCGCGCCGCCACTGCGCGCCGCCACTGCGCGCCGCTCAGGCAGTGGCTCACTACGATCGCGCGGGCATCTTAGCGAAAAAATGTTGTCTACCCACAAGCATCGCAATAAAATTGTTAGTTATTTAGTAGAGCTAAACATCTCTTTATTTTCGCGATAAGCAATGAAGATGAACAAAAAGTTGAACCAAGCAACAACACTTTTGTGGGCCGAAGGCCCACCTTACCAGCCTTCTGCAGGAACTAGCTAATGAGCCGCCCGCAGGGCGGCGAACCACCACCTTACCAGCCTTCCGCAGGAACTAGCTGATGAGCCGCCCGGAGGGCGGCGAACCAGTTAGTATGACATAAATCGACAGGGAAAATGCTTGCCTTTAGGCAGCCAGTACCTCTGCCTCAAGTAAGGTGGCGATAGTGAGCAGCCTGATAGCCTATTACCAGCCAGGTCACGGCGAACTCTAACTCGTGCGCAAAAAGTAAACAAGAAGTATGCTGTGCGACTACACAAGCTGTCATTTCTCGCCCTGAAAATGGAGGATTTAATTTCCAAAATAAGAAATTTTACAAAGCTGGACTCGAACAAAGCAGGACATCATAAATAAGGGGAGTCGGGAAAAGACGTTAAACGACTCGTTCTTTTCAAACGCCCTGGTATACACGTAAAGACTGGCTTTGTAACTGTGCTATAAAAAAACAAAAATATTTTCTGCATTCCCTGCCTTTTATTCTCAACGAGTGAGACTATGTGGACCCATACAGGATTGTGTTACTTGAAAAACTTGCCAAGAAGCCTTGACAAACATGAACGATCAGTGACTCGGCAATACCAACCCTCACTGCACGTCACTTTATCATATGATTCCACATCAACTTCAAATTACACCCACAATAATATATATATTTTTATTCCATTAATACCTGAATGACAGTTTCAGTCCCTATTGATCACTTGACTGTTATTTGTCTCCTTCAAACCACCCAAAAAAGTAAAATCAGTCTTTCATACTTTCAGATTATCTTTGGAATGTCACACAGTCTGTCTGTTCTCCGAACTGACTGATCTTCATCCAGTCATTCCGTCCTGTGAATTAGCTGAATTGTCATCACTAAATTTTATCCAGAACACCATTCAGACAAATACTGATGCCAAGTCTTGGTCACCACTCAAGATAGATTCTTCCAACATTTTTGACTGCCATGAATTTGGTCAATTTCTAGAAATTAGTCTGCCCTCCATTTGCCAGATCTTTTCACGCAAGCTTTTCAATATGTGTCTTTTTTTTTGCACCTCATTTCCCCTTTTGGTTCCATCCAAAGTCCCTGCTCCTCCTCTCCTTCAATCCATCAGTGCTCTTTGCAGTTGTCCTCGGCTGTGTCCACTTCTCGTTGAGGCGGTGGTACAGATGTCATGGAACATAGCTAAAGTGGGATTTAGAACGTAGACTGGGAGTGAGGGGAAAGTGTCTCGTTGATCATTTGGGATTTAGATTCGAGCCTAAGCGTTTTTAATGCGTATACGTCGATCAGAAGTTACGCTTGCCTACCTCATTTTTGACCCAAAATACACTTTAGGACATTAAACTTACTGCTGGTAATGAAGTCAAGTACTTGTATTCAACTCACGATCAATAATTCCCATTCAGTAGCTACTTAACTTGATCACTGCAGTAATGTGAAGGGTGAAAAACGATTATGCGCGTTTCTGTGTTGGTTCAACTTAAAAATGCCTGGTGGTCAAATTTAAAACCAATTCTGTGAACAATTAGTGAGAAAACGTGTAGGCACGTTTCTGCGGCTTTCTGTTAAATAATTGCATCTGCTCATCCAAATGGCAGATACTATTCACAGTTCAAGATGAATTGCTGGAATAATTTATCGACCCAACATATTTATCCTGTGTCGCAAAGTCAAGAGCAAAACAATTGCGAAGAAAACAGAGGCAGTCTCACCGCACAGTCGCATGTAGCATGGAAATTAGCCCAGTAGCCAGTTTACGGTTCCAACAACACCACCCCCCGCCCTCCCGCCCCAACACAAACACACACTGCATTTCAAGGAAGAGCTTAGAATGTATTTTGGGAATGGTGTGCTCAAAGATACGAAACTAGCTTCATAGAATATTAGCAAGTAGAAAGAGCTCACCATGTTCATGAGTTGGCGAGTTCTGACAAAGGAACAGATTTTTTTTTTCGCTGGCTTTGAATTAATTGAAGTTTTCTCAGAATGATCAAATTGCATGTCAGCAGTTTAGAAAAGCATTCATAGATATCATAGTTTCCAAATAGTTGCCTGCGGCCTTGAAAATCACGTATTTCAATGCGAAATAATTCGAATGCATTTCGAGTACACAAAACAACGAGAGCTTCTTTGCTTCCGAAATGCGCTGCGTGGGTGGGCACATGAACAAGTGTGTCCGTATGATGCTGTTAAATAGCCACACACACTCTTTCGCCTTATGAACAAAAAAAATATCAATATCGTCTGTCCGTTTGTATGTGTTGGTGGAATATATCAATACCTTCTGTCTCTGTGTTTAGAACCCCTGCCGGGCTACAGACTGTGGTATCCGCAACTCTCTCACTTGTAATCGAGTGTGTGTGTGTGTATGTGTGTGTCAATCCACCGTGAGCTATTAGAGCTGCAAAGTTGTTTTTTTTTTTATCTTGATGTCACACACATACAAACTCTCTATGTCACGTACACGCACCCCCCCCACCCCCAGCACACACACACACAGACACACACAAGGTAATATATCTCGTAAAGGCCGTTGTAATAACAAAACCTGCACCTTTAAACTGTGTTTATACACGTAATTAAATGGCGGTGACCTTTGTAGGAGCGTCCAAGTGCACTGTGGCACTATGCTTGCCTGGTGTGTACAAGTGAATGCGCGTGGAAGGCCGGCACCAATGATCGCAGTGACAGCCTCCACTTAACCCGAAACCACCATGGTGAAATTACAGACCAGCCAAATTGCAGCACTTATGTGAATGAGAGAGAGAGAGATAGAGAGAGAGAGTGTGGGGGGGATTGAAAGACAGAAGGTGGTCCTCAATGTGTCTGTGCTTTTGTTGGAAGCCTCTCAACGTGGTTACACATGAATCAGTCTTGAGTGTACGGTACGCATGCACGCACAAAACTTTGCCTGCACGGGGTGTCGGCCAATCCCAGCATGCAAACTCTTGCTTTCAACACTTGATCTCTTGCCGTTTCATCAGATTTAATTTGATCGGTCCGATTTGGTTTGGACTTTGCTGGAGCTGAATAATTTAGGCTTTTGATTGATTGCACACAGCTAACTCCGTTTGACATGCAGGACTTTGACTTGGACAATGAACAGAAGGTAGGTTTTAGTCATGGCTCCACGACTGCATATTGAAATGATAAATACACATCGACGTACAACTTCTGTAGATGGGATTCTTATTTTTAAAAGCACATTTAATTTTTTTCTGAAAGCTCAGTAGTCAAAATACACTTGCTCACACAGACACACGCTCACACAGGAGCGCACTGAGAAATTCATTACTTGCCATAAGTGAGAGAAAGGCTTGGTGGTCACAAAATGACACACACGCGCAGGCTAATATCGAACCATCCGCAGAGACCCGCAACAGCTGCCAAGCACGACAATTCAGTCATCAGCGTGAACTTGTGTGTCTGTCGGTGTAAGCATGCTAGTGCGTGTGTGCGCGGGCGCGTGCTGCAGTGACCGCAGTAGGAGATCACTCTGAGCCGAGCAAACACCTCAGCTGGACGGAGGGCCACACGCAAACACGCACAGCACTTTACTTCCTCTCCTCATCTAATCCTTCCTCCACCCACTTGGCTTCATCCCTCCATCTGTCCGTCAACACCGCATACAGGTGGCTGTTTTCTCACTCTCTGTAGTCATATACTAAATTCAGTTGTCCGTGCCCTTGTTCTTCCGCACCCCTGCCCCTCATTAATCCATGACTCAACTTCTTATTCCTTATCCTTCTGAAAAAATAAAATAAAATCATGAAGAAGCGCGAAAAACTCCTCGTTTTATACGTTGTTAGCCACTCACGCATGTTTATTGTAATCTCAGGATGAATAGCAGTAAACCTGTCAAAGCTATACGCAAATATATCTCCAAAGGTTTTGTGATAAAAGGGCATTCGATTAAGAATTGACATTGGTGGCAGACTTTGTTTGCAGAAGACTTTCTAAACTGTCTTGGTGTCTCTCGGGAATTGTAACCATTCATCCGGAACTACATTTGTAAGATCGGAGGTCAATGATGTTGCTTAATGGAGCCTGCCTCACAATCTCTGTGAAATTAAATGCTGGATGAGGTTGGCGCCCGGGCTCGTGCTTTGGACAAAGAAGTGTGCAAGTGGTCTTTGGTTGGTAGAATGAAGATTGAAAAATCCTGCACATTTGTCTCAATACTTAAGTCCATCCTGTATTTGGATTGTGTGAAAACACAACATCGATCCCCATCCCTCCTTTTCCATCTCTAGGCACAGCCATCTAACTTCCGGTCGTCCCGCCACTCTCCCAGGTGGGAAACACTCAGTACCGTTCTCTTTAATTGTACTCATTGGAGGCCAATCGATGGGGGACGTATTTAATCCAAATTTATGACTGCAAGCCATCAGCAATCAAAAGCCTTTGCCTTTCCAAGTCAGCTCTGCCTTGTGGTGAAAGAGTGAATGAGAAGAGAGGGGGAGGAAGGAGAGCAAAGATGTGCCATCCTGCTTTTAACACAAACAGCCTCCCACAGTCTCACTGTCGACCTTGGACAGATAGCGTATAGGCAAAACACTCCAAATCAGGATAGCCTCCCACCCCACCGTCCCACGACTTTTCAGATGAGGCCTCAACTTCAAGTGGGTTCTTTGGTGGATTTTGGGAGCTTTTTTTCCCAGCATTCTTCTTTTATTTCTAGAAATCACCTTACAAATGAGCTTAAAGTTGGACTGGTGGTGATTCGAGAGCTCATTTGAAACGATTGATTACTTTCATGTTGATAATATCGAGTGATTTTAGCGGGAAAGAAACAACTTTTTGATCGTTATGATTGAACTTGGCTTCTAATATGAATGGTCATGGTGATCGCGGTCGTCAGATAGCTGTTATGTTTTTGTTTAGGTGACATTTGGTTCCCTGGTGTGCCTTTTTTGTCTGCACCTGTTCTCGTCATCCGAGTCCCTTGTGTTTAACCAATCAGCTCCCTCAACACTTTGTGTCTTGTCCAGGTGATTCTCGTTTCTTTGCTTGTATTTCGTTCACTGGGTTCTGTCAGTCTTGGTTGGATCATTGTGAGTGTCTGTGTTCTCCTGTCTTGTTTTGTTACTCGCATCGTTTTGTTTTGTTTTTTTGCTATGTTGGTTTCTTGTGATTTTCAGGACTTTGTTTGACGACATTGAATGTTTTCCAGTCTACTTGTTTGTTTTTTTGTGAAATACATCTTGGTCCTCCCTGCTTATTTCAGGGTCCTCTTACAACCAAGTCAATACGCCGGGATGCATCGTGTGCAAAATGAAGCAATGTGTCTTGTCCACTGTGTGAAGACGGCACTAAAGCCTGACTTCACCCTTCAAAAGCAAGCAAAGCTCCACTGCATTCCTGAATATGGTTTGGAGGGCATTTAAATGCTTGAATATAGCCAGAATTACCTTAAAGTTTAGATTTAAGTCATAAAAAGATTGTGACAAGTCTCCCTGAAATCATATCTATTTTGTGGTGAGTTTCTATTTTCATGTGTAGTATGTTGGTGAAAAATGACAAATGTGATTGGATTTTGTTGCTTGAATTCACATGTTGGAATTCAAAAGCATTGTGTATTGTGCCTATTTGGTTTTGATTATGTAATGTATTATATTAAGATATTTGTTGCAATTACAATCCCACATCTGCTATTTAATGCCTCTGTTGGTTCAGAGTGCACATTGATCATATCGGTCGTATTGTATTTATTACTGTGATTTAAAAGTAAATGAAATTTAATGAAAATCTCTATCAATGCACAACTGTAGGACATAATTGTTGTGACACCGAGTTTTCGTAAGCAAGTCTATGTTCCTTAGCAGACACAGACTTCAATATCAAGCGCTGTCGCCTCTCCTCCAGCACTCCTTCTCAACCTTGTCGAGTTAATAAACACTGTAGGCTTCATTCATTAGAGCTGCAGTCGCTACACCCTGAGAGCCCAATCGATCCCCCAGACGTTTTATATAGAACGAGGAAAAAAAATGAGAGCAGGCAAGGCAGGTAAAAGCAAACAAGACGGGCAGAATATATGACTGTGTTAATATGAAATGAACAGCAGTTTACCTGCCTTTTTATTAAGTGCCTACTCGTGTGTGTGCATGTGTGTGCGTGTGATAAACAGCCTGTAACTACTGCATAAAAAAAATATATGACATCCTTATCTTGGATGAGGAGAAGAAAAAAAACTGATCGTTGTCACAAAACCAAAGGCAACATTTGTTCCATGTGTGGCATTGAAAAACTGAAAACACATGGGCCTTTGTGTTATGTAATATTTGTTTCAAATATAATTTCAGGAGCTCTGAGGAGGTTGTTAGTTCTTCGTGTCAGATAAATCTGAAGTCTAAAATGAAATAATCACTTATGCATTCTTACATTTGTGAATGTTTGCTTTACTTTGATGTGTATTAAAAAAGTAAATGCAGAGAATGAATGCATGGGAATAATTTCTTCGAGTGTAGAATTCCTGCCTGGCATGAATCAATCTCCATGCATCAGGCGGCACTCTGTATCACAACAAATTCCTACGTTATTTTTAACACACATTCCCGAGTAAAAAGTCTGATGCAAAAAGAAATGAACCTTTCTTTCTGTTTGTGGTGATGAAAAAAAAGGCTTTAGTGCGCTTGTAGCGGGTTGATGTCGAGCATATGGTATGGGCAGCATTTGGGAGTGACAAAAGACTGGTGCCGGATGTGAAAGGCTCTTCTGTTTGTGTGTGGAGCCGCATTCAGTTCTGCCTAAACATACACACACACACACACACTATGACTGGCCAACCAAAAGAGAACAGCAACAGGAAGCAAAATAGAGAACTCACGTTTACAATAGCCACATCTTTTTAACAGCTCCGCACATATCTTCAATATCCAGGTAAAACAATGTCCCATGTAGAATATTAGTCTGCAGGCGTGTGTGTATTTGTGTGTGTGTGTGTGTGTGTGTGTGTGTGTGTGTGTGTGTGTCCTAAAGATGCTCCATTAGTGATTTTGGAAAGTGGTGTGGGGGCCTGGCATTCCCATCAGGGCCCACTATGGCTTAAGTGCTGCACCACACACTAAACCCCAATGAACCCCAACCTCATGGGCACTGCCTGTATTCCCCCTCACCCCACCCCTCAATCCCACCTAAAACGACCTTACAGCGCATCTGTCAGCTGGTTTCCAAAACGACCTCCCTCCCCCCCTCCCACACACACACACACACGCGCGCATGTGCATACAAACTCATGGTCCACTAATGACCAAACCCAAACAGCTCCCAAACAACTCTGAAAAGCTATTAGGAGAGGGCTTTTTGACGAGGAAGTGTTTTTTTTTTTATACGCCATTAAAAGCCATGGATAAAATGTGTGTTCGCGTAAATACAGCCACAGGTCAGAAGTAGCGCCAAACAGAGATAATTGAGAAAACAGACTTCCCCCCTGAGATAAAGGTAGTCTGGCTGCAGCACATGTAGAATGCATTTTAAAGGAATGTCCTGTCTTTCGCTGTGAGTTACATCTTTGAAATATTTTCCCTTTTTTTCGGTGGCATGTAAGTCAAAACTTTGAATAACCCCAAATGAATACCGTTGACTGTGAATTTTGTATCCTGTTCTAAACGTAGAAGATGTTTTACTGGTGAATTGTGCCCTGTCGGAAAAAGTTTGCTCAAAGCTCGCTCAGATGTGCAAAAGCTTGCGGTACTTCAAAATTTCCATTAATGACAGTGATAAGAATCATTTCTAAAATGTAGAAAACAATAGAAACCACATCACCTCCATATATCCCACTTCTTGTGTCATTTTTATCTCAAATAGTCTCATTCGACAAGTAACAAAATCGGATAAACCCAAATTTGACTGGAGTGGACTCAGTATAACTACATTTGTTTATTTTTCTGACATTTTCTTTTGATTGTTCGCATTTTTTCAGATCGCCTGATGGTGAAAGTCTTCTGTCACATTTCAACGATTTTGTTGAATGCCGCAATGTGAAAATATGCAATCGCCACTGTTAAAACACAGGGACAGTGCGCTGAATGAGCTGTATGCGCGGAATTTAAAATCCTGGGTCTTAAATGCACCGTGAGCGCACAAGGGCTCCTGACGGAGAGAAAATAGCTCTGGTTTCAGGGCAAACAGAATCCATTCCTTGCAAGTCAAGAGACACTGAGATTCGTGTTAGGTCAGGTTCAGGCATGATTCATAGCCGAATACGCACTGAGGCAATATTTTCTTAGAAAGAGATGAAGGTTTACTCTACCTGCTTATTGCCACTTTTTTTGTTTTTGTTTTTACATTCTCCTCCCTCTTTACCTGTTTTAAGGCAGGTCGTGAATGAAAGACAAAATCTAAACCCATTCATCAACACGTGAACTCACACACTCATAGCACACCTGGTTTGCTGTTCCGCATCATAAAGAGCAAGTCAATCAGCACTATAGCATGTCTGTTAAAACTGAAAATGGAAACGCAAAGTCAGAAAAAAGAAACAGATACCGGAGAGGCCAAGCATACACTTTCTCTCAATATTTGACTCTTTGAATAAACACACACATACACATAGGTCTGTATTGAAAAATCAACGATGAGTTGGACGTAAGCGACGTAGCGCTGCCTCTTTTACCTCCGGAGTTGGCGGAGTTGTTTAAAAGTGACACGTAGGATGAAGATTTCATTGGATTTAATGATTTGGAGCGACACTGATGGTTTGGTAAACTTGTTAGCATTTTCTTTATGCTGTAGTGATTTGAATAACTCTTGATATGTGATATAAACTTGCCAGAAACGTCTCAGTTTGTTGTTTATGCGTCATGTAACGTTAGCATATCGTACATGTATTTTAAATTGCTTTTCAAGATGACATGTCCGTTCTTGGTGTTGGATTTAATCAATAGATTTCCCTCCAAAAATGTCATTTATACTGAGGTGTTTTTTTTTCTTCTTTATGATATATTTTATAGCTGGTGCGATTTATACTCTGCAGTGATCTATAATCCGGAAAATACGGTACTGTTAGAGCAGGCATGTCCAAAGTCCGGCCCGCGGGCCAAATCCGGCCCGCGGTCGAATTTCATCCGGCCCTCGGCCCCTGTCATAAAATCAGTGCCGTCTGGCCCGCAGGTTGGGCGCAATGGAACACGTGTTGCATTGACTGAGGTCTCGTAGACTGGCGAGTGATGTTTCATAGAGTACTGCTTCCCTCTAGTGGCTAAATGAGTAATTGCATTCACTAAATGAGTAATAGCATTTAGACACTAGAGGGCATCACTCACGAGTTAACAAGACATCACTCCGTGTTTATATTGACTGATATGTCATATTTCAAATTCATGTTTCAAATGAACCAAAAGAAATTCTTAAGATTGTTGAAATTCAAATAAAAATGGAAATGTGAAACAGACTGGCTTACTAAAATTTGTTGAACAATATTGTTGTTCAATGTAAAGAATGTCAGCCAAGGTCGGCCCCCCGACATTTTACCACATAAAATCTGGCCCCCTTGGCAAAAAGTTTGGACACCCCTGTGTTAGAGAATCTTGAGGAAAAATAAAATCCCAATTTCTGATGAGGTTACTTAGACAATTAGAAGAGTATATTGACATTTAGAGGCTGCCATGACAGGAGGTGTAGAAAACAAGTGTCAATGTGCTCATAGATAAGGTGAATTTCCCTTGAGCAGGCTTGTCGAATAACCAAGAAAAATGTCAAATGGTTGTGTACCGAGTGAAAAATGAATGCAAAAAACAAATTTCTAAGAATGTATCAAAGAAAGAGATGCACAATGCACTAATTCAGCGATAGACAGTGCACTATTCATTTCAAATAAACAATGTTCGATGACTAAGTATCTGATCCCATATCAGCGCCATTTGTTTTAGGCCCGAGAGGTTGTTGGATAACTTTCTGATGAAGCGATAAAAGCGCACACACTATCGCATTCATGTGTATCCATTTATGGATCTGCTTTGGCTTTCAGTTGAGCCTTTATTCTCTCCCCGTTTGTGGGATATCACTCTGTGCCATCCCCAAAAGCCTCTGAGTCACATCATTAAAAGCACACGTCTCTCCAAAGTCATCATCCCAGTCATTCGGAATGATCTACAAAGAACATTATTGGAATGGATTTCGAAGGGAGGAAAAAAAAAGTCCCTGTAAAATAGCTGACAGAGCCGTTTGGGACGGAAAGCTCTCAAATGTCTTCTGAATGTCTCTGGAATGTATGTCGCAGTGTGTCAGATGCACAGATTAATTCCCACACAGCACAGTTCTCCTTACAGGGCAGCAACTACTGGACCCCAATAAAAACCAGCAGCTTTTCTGTTTAAAACAGTTCTACAGTCACAATATTTCTTCCTCCCTTGACCTACTACTTGTAAACTACACAAGCCCATTTCTCTCAGTCCGTCGACGTCCCTTGCCTTCTTTCTTTCTTTCCTTTTTTTCTCGTATTCTCTGCAAGTGAGCCCTCTAAATCAAGTCGCAACATAGCATGGCTGCTTTTCTATGTATGAATACATGTGTGTGAGCGTGTGAGCCTCTCCCTGTATCTATGGTCTATATATCCATTACCGAATTACACGTCCCAATTGTACCCTTCCCATCCCACCGCGCTTTGCCTGTACATGTAACTATGTACAGCGAATACGCATACATTGTGTGCATACAAATATGAGGGTGCTTAATATGGAGTTTGGCGCTATCTGTTAAGGTCCGACGGCTTGAAAGAGTCCTGCCGGCTTAACCCGTGTGGTGTGAAGCAGAAACGTTTTGCACATGTCTCTGAATATACAGTAATTGTGTATGTACTGCATTACTTCATTAATGTCCACGATAATACACCAATTCATGATTAATCATCAGCCATTCAAGCAATCCTACTTTGGCAAATGTGTTGAGCAGTGTTATCCATTTATAAAGTTGAAGGTTTTCTTCGACATTTCATCGGAATTAAGCGGCCATCTGTGTGTATGCTGACTCTAGGGTAAAAAGATATTTTACAAATGTCACAAGAAACATAAAATAATAAAGAACAATTCCGACGACATTGTCGATACGTGTGCATTTATTCATTTTTTTTGTCTTCAGGACTACGAGACGAAGCAATCAAATGAATCCATACAGAATATCCATGTCACCTAGCTAATAACGTTACATGCGTCATACACAAGAGTATATTCAAATATGTCGAGAAATAACCGCTGAGGAATAGCGCACGGTAGACTCCTAATGCAAGACTGATATGTCATGTTTCAATGTTCCAAACCTCAGAAACTAAACACAAAGTTTTGCTTTGGTCATCATTTATCAAATGCCAGTAAAAAAAAGCGTGCCAATAACCTTATTTTTTTTTCTCTTCATACAGTCACCAGTATAAGAGACGTGAGTCACAGTTCATTTTTCCGTTACTGTAATTCAATACAAATGTACTTTTCAGAAAAAGCAGACGAGTGATCTGATTTATTGCCACTATGTTGGACGACAGTACGAACGCACACAGAAACAGAACCTTTGTTGTGAACAGCATTTATGGCGACGACCACCCCCTTTCCCTACCTCCCCGTTGTTTTCCAGAAACCGCGTGAGAAGGGGTATACGTGTGAGGGTGGCAAATTGTGCCATATTTAGTCCAGACTGGCAAAGCCAGGGACTTCCTGTTGCTTTTCACACATCCACTAGTTTTTACCATCTGCCGTCATCGTCCTCTCCGAGTGTCTTCTCTGTCGCTGCTTCCCTCGGCATGGCTCAAACCTATTCTAATATAAACCTCCCATTACCTCCTCTCTGCCTTTTCACGCCATTAAACTTGCCTCAACTTCTCAACCCGACAGTAGCACGCCTCACACGTCTTGCCAAAACCCCCGGCGGCCGTTTGCGCCTTGAAATGGCTACCATTTAAGTCCTTATCACATTTTAATATTAGAGGCTGTAAATCTTTTGTGGCAATATGTGGGCCGGCGAGTCTCGACAACTACTGTGAATCACAAACATACACAGAAATACGTTTCTTGGGAAACAAACAACGCTTAAGAAAAATGAGGACAGTTGGGCACCACACTTACAGGAGCTGAATATTGGAGACATTTTTAGGAATTCTGGCATTGGAGTTGACACTCGCGGTGTCTTTCTTTACAGTTCCATTATTGTGTCTGTTGAATTTGTCTTTTTGGGCAGAATTTGGAAGGACGAGCGGTTAGCGCGTCGACCTCAAAGTGTAGAGGTCATGGGTTCGATCCAGGCCCCGGCCTTCCTGTGTGGAGTCTGCATGTTCTCCCCGTGCCTGCCTGGGTTTTCTCCGGGTACTCCGGTTTCAACCCACATTCCAAAAGCATGCATGGCAGGTTAACGGAACACTCTAAATTGTCCCTAGGTCTGAGTGTGAGCCCGGATCGTTGTTCGTCTATGTGTCAAGTCAAGTCAACAGTATTTATAGAGCACTTTCAAACAGTCATCGCTGCATACAAAGTGCTGTACATGGAGCAATTTAACATGCACAATAAAGAGTAAGACAAATCGGTAATAAAGGCGGTAGAAAGCACCAAACAGTAAAATCAAGAACAAATCTAAGTCATGCTGAGTCAAATGCCAAAGAATACAAGTGAGTTTTGAGGAGGACTTTGAAGATGGGCAGCGAGGAGGCTTGCCGAATGTTCAGTGGGAGGCCATTCCAGAGAGTGGGACCAGCAACAGAAAAGCCTCGATCCCCTCTGAGCCTCAGTTTAGTTCTTGGTACTTCTAATAATGTCTGGTCCACAGACCTGAGGCGCCGGGCAGGTGTGAAGGGGCGGATGAGCTCAGAGAGGTAAGGTGGTGCGAGATTATTCAGAGATTTGAAAACAAAGAGGTGTGTATGTGTATGTGTATGTGTGCCCTGCGATTGGCTGGCAACCGGTTCAGGGTTCAGGTCTACTGCCCGAAGACAGCCGGGAGAGGCTCTAGCAACCCTCGCGACCCTAGTGAGGATAAAGCGGATCGGAAATGGATAGATGGATGGAAGTTATAAATGTATTTGATTGGTTGAGCTCAGGTATGCCTTATTTTCTCCCACACCAAACTCCCCCAAGAATTCTTTCACACACAAATAAAGAGCAAACACTTGTCAGAAAATGTCTGAATATGATTAAGATAAAGGATTCAGAAAAAACAAATGTTTAGCCATGATAGTTTATACGTATATTTTTTGGGTAAAGTGTGTATCAATGTTTGTCTCTCTGGCAAACATTCTCATCATGTTAATAGCAGGGATACTTTTGATCAATCACGTTGCTAAGTCTGTCATGAACAAATTGCGTAATACGTAGCAACAAGTTTGTATGCACGTGAGGACACTGGACTACTGGTCATAGACCGTAAACCCGGCCGAAGCTCATCGTCCCTCCGCAGTGGGAAAGTCGAGCGCCATGTTGTGCTAATTAACCCTAGTTCATCTAAGTGGCCACTGCTTAAGTGTGTGTGTTTGTTGTGCGCGTACGGCTGTAGCTGGCTAACCCCAGCAGATGAGCCCTCATCCCACCACAGCCCCCTTATTTGCTGGCAGTCTGCCGTCTGACTTGGCAGACACACAACCACAAGGGGTCTGGCGTGCACGTGTGCGTTCGTGGCTGTGTGCGCACACACACACGCATGTTCGTTTGAGCTTGTGTGTGATTTCACAAGAGAGGGAGGATTAGAGATGTTGAACACACACAGGCAAATGAGCACAGGGCTCGACTGGTGTGCATGGTCCGTGTGTCTGTGAGTTGTAATAAAGCCAACAGCACTTTACTAGCCCACTGACGCCGCGCACAAAAAGATCAGTGGGCCAAATCCATTAGTGTTATAATTGCATTACATGGTAAATATTCCTAAAAGGTCAATATCTCCATCATCAGAGAATATTGCGGCAGAAACAAGAACTCTGGGATTGCTCTCAGGCATAGACTGGAGCAACAGTTCTTTTTCCTCCGAGTATGCATTCATATTTGAAATTAACATTGTCAAAATCAGAAAAGGGTAAGAAAAAACATGCCTTCTGTTCGGGTTATCACCAAGAGTCATTCATTCATTCATCTTCCGTACCGCTTGATCCTCACTAGGGTCGCGGGGGCTGGAGCCCATCCCAGCTGTCTCCGGGCAGTAGGCGGGGGACACCCTGAATCGGTTGCCAGCCAATCGCAGGGCACACATAGACGAACAACCATCCACGCTCACACTCACACCTAGGGACAATTTAGAGTGTTCAATCAGCCTGCCATGCATATTTTTTGGAATGTGGGAGGAAACCGGAGCACCCGGAGAAAACCCACGCAGGCCCGGGGAGAACATGCAAACTCCACACAGGGAGGCCGGAGCTGGAATCGAACCCGGTACCTCTGCACTGTGAAGCCGACGTGCTAACCACTGGACTACCGGGCCACCCATCACCAAGAGTGTGATATCTTAAGGTTTTGACACAGAACTCAATGATCTTTGTTGAAAAGGAAATGGGAGTGGGGGGCGGGGTGTGACACAAAATATAGATGTTCTCAAACACGCAATAAACAAATAGGTGTCATGTTTTGTTTCGTTTCGTTTGTTGATTGAACATAAAGCATATAAGGTAATAATTTGACAGAAAATAAGGTAAGTAAAATAGTAAAAAGGAAAGAGAAATCAGTCATCATTCACCCAATTATTATGTTCAAGGTAGTAGGAAGAAGTAAAAAAAGGTATCTAGTCCTACCCTGTGTTATGTGTTTTTATATAAATAGATCATTTTTATATCAATCAGAAAAGAAAGAAAGTAAGAAGAAATAAGTCTCCATTAAGGCTCATACTTTACCCTTAACCGTGATATTTTTACAACTTTTGGTTTGTATCGGGATTTTATACATCCATACCCTGGCACTCTTGTGTCAATTTTCTCTTGTATTCAGAAAGGATATTGCAGTACCTTTCTCTATTTATCAACTTAGTTCAGATGTATTATTACGTTTAATTAATGTTTAGAATTTATCACCTTAACTCTGATTGATGTAGGTTTTTTGTTCTATTTTTTTGAATTTGTTTTTGAACTCGGCAAGCGATTTATTCATTTTCAGGTCCGTTTCGAAATTATTCCACAGATTGACAGATACACTTCTTTGCTTGATGTTTGTTCTTGTTTTGAGTTGTAAATAAGTTCATACCTCTTAAATCATAGCAGCTTTCTCGAATTTCAAAAAACTTTAGAATGTTTTGGCAGAGCAGGTTATTGTGTATGTCCTTAGTTACGTTGAACACTACATTTGTTAACCCGGTCGCATCGCCCTTTGAAAAATCTCTTGTCAGGTTAACACTACGTCGCACTACGACAAAGTGTTTTGTCACACAATTGACACAGTTACCAGATACAGGCTAATCTGTCAGGTAGAAAAAAAATGCATGTTTAGGATTTACTAATACAATTGAAATGATGAAAGTGAGAGGCTTCATTTGAGGAGATTGTACAGTTTAGATATGTATTTAGATATTTAGTTACGGAGGAAAAACTACAGACTTGTAAACAAGCGAAAAGATGAGATAAAAGAAGAGAAGCAGCGATATGGCAGCAGTTTTATCAGAACCACACAAAATTTCTTTATTACAAGAAGAGAAAACCACTTCAGGATGTCTCATTTGAACTCTTCCTCTTAATTGCTTTATACAATAACCTGGATAATTTGAAGGGGTTTTTTTTCCCGACGACATTGAAGGATCTTTTTTTTTAAATGCTCGGCCTCCATCCACAATTTTTCTCCGTTCTTCTTGATCTCGTGTTTGAGGTTAACGCCAATATAATGAAATAACATAATTACAGATAAGGAGGCTAAACTCACGAAATTGTAAGATCAAAAATGGAGAATCTCCTTATATAAATGAATTGTGTAAGATGCTTTGCCTTTAAATTGGCACAACGCTACGTAGCGTTGAGTAACATGGTGGATGCACTCAGAATTTATGGAATTGGGATGTAGAAACCTTTTTATAGGGCACTAAAAAAACGTTTGACATGGGGAAACCTGAAGGGGGTTTTCATCTTTACTTCTCAAACACATGCTGACTCACTTAACTGTGATATCAACTCTTTTTTTTCTTCCAGGTTGTTTGGCTCCGGCCATACCGAGCTGCATGCGATAGAAGTCATGGTTTTGCAATACGGACAAAGAAAATGATTTGAAGTTGCATGTTTGATGGTGTGTTCTATTAGGTGTGTTTGATGTTAGACAGCTCCAGATTTGGAAACGTCCGAACCTTCTTCATTCGGTTCAATTTTAAGCCGCATTTACTCTAAAATTGATGCTATAAAATGTACCATTTGTTGTTTTTCATTCTGCGTGGGATAAACAATCGAGAGAAGGGGCATGTTTGCTTTTCTCTTTTGATAAGAACAGTCGTGTGGCAACCCGGTGTCTGCAGTTGACCAGATAAAAAGCAAATATCGAATAGAGTTGTATTTCTCAAGAAAAAAATATCGACGCTAAAGGCGTTGAAGGAAACCAAAGAGCGGAAACACTCAAACACACAGGGGCATAAGAGAGACGCACAATCATAAGCACACACGGCCTCCAGGCGATTGTCCTCCAAATTTAGGTCAGAGTGAATCTCACGCTTACATATACACCCCAGGAGGATCTCTTCACCTGCAAAGAGGCCAGTTTGGACACAGTGTCAAAGATTAAACCTGTTTCATGTCAGAGATGGGAGCCTGCTTGGGGGGAGAGTGAGTAAGAGGGTGCGTTCACTCAGTTCTTTAAACCAGGGGGCAGAGGGTCACTGGGGAATTCACTTTTCTTCACATGTCTGCAACCCCCACCCCCACCCAACACACACACACACACACAGCTGACCCTCTCTATGTGCCCGGTCAAGTAGAAAGGTGGATCTGTGTCAGGTAGCAAGGGTATTTACTGTAACTGAGACAAGCGGGCTGTGGAAACACAAACACAGCAAATGGGGGGTTGGAGTGATTGTGTGAGGTTTAAGATTTTTTTTTTCAAAAAGAAGACAAAATAAGGCCATGAGACAGCACCCTGGGTGCACACACATGTAATGTCAGGCATCGAATAGAGTTGTGAGTAAGTGTGTGCTACCTGGAAAGGGGCAGGCTACAATGCTACCACACACTTCGAGACAACAGATAAATGATGAGAAGGATCGCCAAATGTCGATCTTTGTCGAAGAGATTTCTCATTCCTCTCTCAAAATCCTAAAAACAATGGTGATTAGCACACCAATTCCACTGTGTTGATCTGCTTTTGCTTTACCTTAACACACATTGTCACAACAAAAGGTCATCAAAGTCCAAACGCAGCTAGCGGCTGCGGTGAATTTGTGCTTCGTATCAGAACTTAGACGGATAAATTCAAAAGGTGGTCTAAGGTCTTGTCAACGTGTGGCTTTACTCAGAAAGAACACGAACATACAACACTGATAAACTCCTGTGCATTTCAACTGACCTAAAAAAAAAAAAAACAAGGAAAGAAGGAAAGGGAAAAAAAGAATGCACCGTGCAACAAAAGAGTAAACGATATCTCACTCACCATCTGCCATTTTCGTTTACCCCAGTCAAATAACAAACCGGTTCATAAGGCAGCCGAAACGTCTTCAATCAGCTCTTAATAAAGTTCATAAGCAGCTAACAAAAGCGGCAGAAAGATCAATTGATCCTGAATGCACGGGCGGGCGTGTGTCTTATTAGCGCAAGGGATTAAGAATCTAGAGAGACGCTCAAGTGTGGACAGAGCACAAGAGAGACAAGGACCTTGCAGCCTGGCAGGAACAACAAAGGCTGCTTGAGTCCAGCTTGTTTGATTTCACTTATAGATTTTTTTTTGGGGGGGGGACATTTGAGAATTATATATGGACAGTTTCAAAAAGGTTTTCGATCAGAAACAAGTGTGATTATGGATGTGCAAATGTAGGCATGTGAATAAAGATTCTAATTTTGTTTCTCGTTATCGTTTTCCCTTTATGACTCTATTTTATAATAGACTGAATTAACATTTCTTGGGGTGTGTTCTGCTGCCTATTGTCACAATTACAGTTTAGAAATTAAAAAAAAAGTCCAAATAAATGGAATGAATCTAGTTTTTTTAAAATATTTTTGTTGGTCATTATAATAGCTTCGTTTGACATTCGGATGACCACAACGTCTACACCAGGGGTGCCCAAAGTCGGTCCTCAAGGGCAGCGGTCCTGTGCCTGTTTTCCAGCTCTCCCAGGAGCAACACACCCAATTTAAATCATGAAATTGTTCTAATGCTGCCTCAGAGCTGGCTGATGAGCTGATCATCTGAATGAGGTGTGTTGTAGCTGGGAGAGCTGGAAAACAGGCAGGACGGTGGACCTCCAGGCCCGGAGCTGGACATGCCTGATCTACCCTGAAGAATTGCTTCCCATTATGGGATGATGGGGGTTGTTTTATTAATGAAAAAAGTAAAAAGAAATTAATCTAAAATATTACAAGAGGGTAAAAAGCCTCACACGGGTAATTCCTGGAGAGATGTTAACACAATAATCTAATAGTCTGGTGTATATCCATTCAGCGTATATATTTTTTCTTCCCAAAATTAGCTTTAAAGCATCATGCCCATTCACCGATTCTGATTTCTTGAATACCGTACAACAAAAACAATGCGCAAGTGTCATACAGTGGTGACCGTGCAGAATTTTCGACGAATGCTCATCGTAATAAATGTTCAAATTTGATTTAGACGGTGACGGATACAACTGTTTCAAAATTCATATGAAGTTTGTTTTGAATAAATAGTTTGTTGAGCTTGAAAAATAGACGATCAATTTTAATGTTTTGGCAAAGGAGAAAAAAAAAAGTCCACAGGTGCTTCGGTGAATCGGATGGACATCCGCAATTTGTCATCCATAGGCCATTGATGGAAAGCCCGGACAGAATATGGCCTGCTAAACACAAACCATAGATCATTCACAGAGACAGACACACTCAAACATCCTCAAAATCTCCTGAAAGCACACACACACACACACACACACACACACACACATACAGGCATACATATACAGGCAGACATAAAAATGTATCTCAGAAGACAGACACTTATGCGTGCCTGGGTCTGGATATGGGTCATGTCACAACATGTCTCTTTCAACGCGGTGAAGACATTTTTGCTTTCTATCAATTCCCCTTTATCTTTGTCTGTCTTTGGTCTACCTCCTTTAATTTTCCTCTAAATGATGGGAGTTTCTGGCAGAATAGATACTTTAAAACACCACGCATCCGTCTACTAATGGATGAAATAGACTTGTCCTTTTTAACTTTATGCAGTGCAAAAAAAAGCCACTTGAATCACTTGGATGTATACTGCCCCATGTTTTACTTCTCGCAGGTATAAAGTACCGCAAATACAATAACGGCTCTTCCTCCCGCGTAAAACGCCCCTCCTCAAAATGTGAAGCATTGCTAAACTTTAAATCCCGGCTTTAGAGGGCCGTATCGCAGTGGGACATCATTGCTGGCCCTCATCTGCCAGAGTAAGCTGGAAGCTGATTTCTGTGTTTACACAAGATTACAGAGCGGGGACGAAAGAAGCTAGCTGATATGGTAGCTTCAAGCCAAGGGGCTCTCATTTCAAATGCAGCCAGCGATGCCACAAATAGCCACGAGGTAGTGGGGGCGAGGTGAGGTATAGCCAGAGGTAGAAACACTAAATTGCACCGCCATACTCCATCACTGTTTGTGCGTGTGCGTTTCAATGACTTCCCCAATGCAAAATTGGCAATGGATCTTAACCGCAATTTGGACAAACTACAAGTACAAAGTACTGTTTTCTTCTGTTACAAGTAGACGACAACAGAAACAGAAACCGTGAATCGGAACACAAATGCTGACACGGCAGCTGGTAAAGTCAGAGAATTTGGAAGATATAAACTAGCTTTGGGATTTAAAAAACATGAACATGAATTACTGTATATGAGCTACAGTATGTAGAATGGATTTATAAACAATGTTGAACTGACAGATTCAGATTTTTTTTTTTTTTGCTGCACACTGAAATAATTTGGATGCGAAATTCAAAGAGAAGAAGGTACATTTGATATTAGGATGCAAACATAGCGAAGAAAGGTGTATTTCATAAATCATCATAATGAAATTGGATTGCTGGGAAGCAACATGCTGTGTGATGAACAGACAGAGAAAAAAATATCGACATCCAACTATTACGTTTTAAAATGATTCTACTGAAGTCAACCTCCGACGTAGGTTCTGTTTCATTTCCACATATACAGCAGTCGGTGTCAAGATGTCCAGTTTGTGGCTCATGTTACATGCTCCATAGGCGCATCGTGCAACTTAAGTCTGTCATGTTTCGGTTTGTGACCAACAGGTGGCACTGTGGGGCTTTTCCCTGCAGCTGTACACCTGTTGGTCGTTAGATAATTAGCGACTCCCAGCCCGAACAATCAGTGTCGGGTCATTGTTTGCTCTTGGCTTCTGTCATGTTTAGTTCATTGTTATGTTTTAGCTTCAGTCATAATTTGGTCATGTTTTTGTTATTGAGAGTTTTTAGTTTCTGCCATGGTGTTTGTTTGTTACTTTGGATTTGTTTTGTTTTCATGACTTTGTTTGGATTTAGTTTTCTGTGTTTTATCACTTGTTCAAATACACCCTGCTCCTCCCTCCTGCCTGCTTTTTGGGGTCCACCACCACCTTGAAACATGACAAAGTCCATTTAACACCTGTGCTGCCATATGACATCACGTTCACACAAACAGTATAAACCTTATGCATCCATCAATCCATTGTCTATATCGATAGATGTCCTCATTAGGGTTTGGGTGAGCCAGACCCTAGTGTTGAAATTAAAACCCATAAAGGCATCGTTAGATTTGTTTGGTGTTGAGGAACGACGCTGTCCCACACAGTTTTGATGTCTACCTCAGCAAAAATCTTGGAACTAGAGCAAAGATTTTGAACTAGGCTGTCCCAGCATACTTCCAACATCCAAAATGTTGGAGATGTTTCCAGAACGGTGGAAGTTGTTCTACGCTTGTGCATGGGAAAACGGACTCCAGATTTTCAGCTAATTTCCCTTCCTCGGTACCTCGCAGGTGGATGCATGCCACGTGATCAAGTCAAACACATATTTTCATCATATCATTTCCAATAATGTGGCCACTCTGAATCAAAGATCATCATAAGTTTTTGTTTTATGTATAAAAAAAAAATCACATTTACAGCTAAAGCATTGTTCTTCAAGCCAGCATTAATCACCCTTGCATATGCAAAGGACACGAAATGGCATGCAAAGTGGAGCCAGAGCAAATGTATGTAACACTGTGGGATGAAGGGGTGGGGGGCTAAACGCACGCAACGCCCCCCCCCCCCCACACACACGTCTCATCAAACAATTGGACGTTGGCCAAGTTCATCTGTTAATGGACTCTCCCCACTCCTCTTTTACCCTCACGTCCCCTATCCCATCTCTATCCATATCCTAACCCTCTCCGCCCAAGCCCCTCACGGCGCTCTAACCCTACGCCCTAACTTCCTCCTCTCTCACTCTGTCTCTTTCAACCATTCACAGTTCCATTCCTAAATTTCTCTCATCACCTAACTTTGTGGATTGGGGCCGGTATTTCATTTGTGAACCAAAGATAAACTGAGTGTGAATGTGTGTGTGTGTGTGGGGGGGGGGGGGGGTGCATATGGGTTTCTTTGTCCGTCTGTCTGTCAGCAAACCGTCTACGAATATACTTTACAGTTAGCCACAAAACAAACAGAAATTAATCATAAATTAGACAGAGGCCACAATCAATACATTTCAAGACCATTTTTTTTAATGTGCAACTATGTATGTTGTGAAGTGCAGTCCAGTTTGATAACAGTCCAGTCCAAAATATTTTGTGGAAAGATTGAATGAAGATGTATCTACTGTATAGGACAAAAAAATTAAAAAAGGTTCATAAGGGAGACAAAGGTGTCTTTTCTTATCACTACACACACATACACACACACACACAAACAGGCTCTTGTGTTCTTCCAAGCTTATTTGTTGCAGGGCAATAGTTCAAGGAAGAGCTTATTTTATTATTTATTAAACAAGAAATATCTGGTAAGTAGTCTACGTGTGTGTGTAAGAAAGAAAGAGACGGGCTAAAAATCTAGAAGGTTTTAAACTGTTGTTGTAAAATCCGAGGATATTTTTAACAGCCTGGTTTAAAAGCTGGAATTTGTTGAATTTTTGAATGTCTAACAAACACAACCAAAATTCATTCATCTTCAAATCTTGCTTTAACTAACTCAGTTCCATCCTCTTTGCAAAACAGCTTTAGTTGTTTTGCCCTTTAAGATGAAATCAAAATGTGTGCCTTTTCACGTTGGCAACGACATCGGATCTTCTTCCACTTTGACCACACACAGCGGAAGTGCGCTTGTATACAACACACGTGTGTGCAAGAACCACCACGGGGGAGAAAGAGAGAAAAACGGCTAGAAAGTACATTTTAGCCATTCCATTTTGGGCGGATAAATTATCCATTAGATTTCATCATATCTTACAGGGCAATTACATCAAGAAAATGATAGCGGGCACAGGATCAATTATGCATGCTCTTGGCCTAAGACCAAGCACCGGGCACACACACACATGCACGCGTACACACATGCACACACATACACACACATGAGAAAATTGCCCATCAGTTCATCTGACTACCTAAAAAAGTTCATTCACTAAATAATTTATCTGTACTCTGGATACAGTTTCCCAGCTGAATATTAACAACTTTGAAGTGAGTAACAGCAGCCAGAGGTATATACTGTGTGTGTGTGCGTGCGTGTGTGTGTGTCTGCATATGTGTGAATAGACACCTCCGGAAACAAGCCTCTCGAGTCCCTATGGAGACCACCCCTCAAAACACACATACAAACACTTCGTCCATCACGTTGCTCATTTCTGAGCAATTAAGAATTCCTTTTCATCGGGATGTAGTTTCTCATATTTCCCCTAACAGCATCTGTACACAGACTGGGAGGAGGGCGGAAGAGGAGTACGGTGTGTAAGTGGAAAGTAGGGATAAATAACTGAAAATGAAGCAACAAAGGGAATAGGAGAAGAAAATCTCAAGATTAGCGCTTGTGCACTCCGTGTTGATCCTGGGAGCCATCTTTGTTCTCATATTTTCTCATTATTCGTTTGTATCCTCATTATTCAATGACAATCATTGTGCTTTATTGACTTTTTTTGTTGCTTTGTGTTTCCTTACAAAGAGCTTTTTCCACCGCAAAAAGCATTTTCCATCATCGAGGAGTGCATCCATAGACGGTGTTTCCATACACACGTGCAGCTAAATGCTTATGAGCCGTCTGAATCATTTATGGTCAATCTTGTGACACGCACGAAACAGGAAGCCATTATTTTCTTTTATTTTACCTCATCTCATTCATGACTTTTTTTTTTACCATTGTTTATAGTGAGCGAAACTGCCAAGTAGAAAGTCAACCGGCTTTGGCCAAATATATTCTAAATATGCCGTTGAGGAGGAGCAAAGGGGAACTCAATTAATATGCTTCCCCCCACACCCCTAAGAAAAAAAAGAAAAGACGACACTCCAAATGAATGGGCGGAGAGAGAGAAAGAAAAAGAGATGGGCATTGAGAAATCATTTTAACATGTCAGCTGACCCATACAGGACCTACCCAGATGGTTTGTTGACTATATTTTGTGTACGTGCGTGCATGTGTGTATTGAACAAGCACTGTAATGAGGAAATAGGCCAGACATCATTGTCAATTAAATATGTCCAATATCTGGCTAGGCTCTAAATCTTCGCAATTAAGAACGTTACTTTCATTTATATTCGCCAAAAACCAAAACAACAAAAGAACACCCATCTTTCACACACACACACACTCACACACACACACACACACACAATTACCCCAGGCAGAAATGTGAACACACACACACATATGCAAACACCACATGACATGCGGGCTCTGACAACCGTGGCGGATGTGCACCACAAATGTGCATGGTAATAGGCCAATCAAAAATGCAAAACAATTGGCAATTACTGTGAGGAACTAATGGTCATTAGAATTTACAACTAGGTAATGAACTAAAGTCTGCCCACTGCATGCATATTCATAAAGCTATATGAGCTTTGAAGATTAAAGTAGCGCTTAAAATTCAAATGAGCGTCCACAAATTATCTGGAAAAGTCAGCGTTGCTGCTGGTGGCGGTTTGTGTATTTGTGTGTGCTTGGATGTGGGGGGGTGGGGGGGGATCTTATACATTGATGTTTATGAGTTGATGGGTTTTTTTTCACATTCCCTTAACTGTTCTTTGGCAATTTTTCTGACTGCGTGCCCGTTTTGTTGTTGTGTGTTTGTTTTATATGTGACATGATTGAAATAAATGTTAAAAAGTTTGAAACTTCAAATAGGAATAAGAAGCATTCAGTACCAGTTCTCAAAATGCTTATTAGATTGATAGTAAAGAAAAACATGGAATATTACAAATTATTCTGATGATAATTATGAACGAAGGGAAGTTCGTTTTCTTGCTCGTGACGGAACTAACCCACAGTCAAATTGCAAAGAACGTATACGTTCGTGCTTAATTCATTTGTACATTGCAGGCACGGCCAGGAGTCGTAGCATTATTTTTGCATAACAAGGTTCAAGTAAGTAACTAATTCAAGTTATATACTTAGAGCGGGTGAATCTATTTTTATTTCATTTAAAACTCGGTTGATGACCATATAAGAACTTGTTGTCGTGACAAATATCGCTGGCTGCGTTCTAATGCATCGTCTGCCCTTTTATGTTCAGGCAGGGCCTTAGTTGGAAGAAATGTCCCAGAACTGGACATCTTTTGAATGTTGAACTGAATGCCCATTATTTGATGCATTTGAAACATTTTACACCAATAGAGTTCTGAGCACGGATATCTGCAGAGTTTTTCATTCAGTGACTCGTGCGAGTTGCAAGACATCTCACAACAACCGTAGATTGTAGGAATTACATATATTCTCCTGCTTGAGGGGATGCATCCTATTTTGTACGGCAATCAACATCCTTTTCATTTACCGAAGAGATGCACGTCAAGTCAAGAAGGTGGCAGGAGAGAGTGAGACAAACAGACACACTCCCAATGACGACATAAAAGATGAGACCCACTCACACACACAGCTGGAAGATGTAAGCATCTTGTGAAACGAGAGCGCACGTACAGTATGTGTGTGTGTGTGTGGGTGTGTGTGTGTGTGTGTGTGTGTGTGTGTGTGTGTGTGTGTGTGTCTCACATTCACTCACTTACTGGCACACACAAACTACCAACGAATCCCTTGCAGCCATTTTGCCAAGTCCCACACACACTTTCCAGGCTCAAGACCAGCACTGGAGAGCTCCGGTAGCTGGATTTTGCGACACTGGCCCGAGAATCGAACCTCCACCGGCTGCAAGAAAGGCAAACATCTGTATGTATGTAGACAGACTGTCTTAAGAAACATACAAAAAGAGCCATTGATAAAGACTGTATGTGTGTGTGTGTGTGTGTGTGTGTGTGTGTGTGTGTATGTGTGTGTGTTGAGAAGGGGTCTGGAATCCGTTGGCATATATATAAAACAAAAACTACGCAGGTTTGTGAACCCTGCAACAAAATAAGAGAGTAGCATGTACAGTCTGAACGGTGTGCGCGCGTGCTCGTGTGTGCGCACACAAATTAATAAGAATAAACACACACACACACACACGGTGAGCAACAAGCAAGCCCAAAGCAGAAGCTTTTCCCCTCACGCTAAGAAGAAGTAAATGTCGCGTGGACTCTGAATTGCTTCGATAAACACAAAAGAATCAGATCAATAAACAATCCTCTACCGTCGGCGAGTGTGCGCAGGACTGCACTCGAGTAGTCGCACTTGTCAGGGACGCCACTCTAAATACCACAAACGAGGAAATCATTGAATTTTGTTGTTTTCCACTGTACGTTTTGGGAAGGACAAGCAGTCTCCATCTATGGCATGTCTTCTCAAAGAACGGGAGCAATGTGATGAGGCTGTTCAGTCGTTACAGTTCACCCTTTTGTTTCGTGCGTTCACCGCGTCAACAAAAGCTGCACCTCTTCCTGTGCAAAAAGTGGACTGATGTAGCAAATACGGGTGCAAAATCAAACTGTAAACAAGATACAAGTGTTGATATAATACCGTTTTGGCCCGAATATAAGAATGCCCTGATTACAAGACGACCCTCCTCTTTTTCAAGACTCAAGTTTGAAAAAATACTTTTTGAACACCAAATTAATTTTTATACATAAAATAATTACAGTTCATCTGAAACAAATTATTCTAACAATATATTTGAGATAAAAACATGTTATTTTGCCTCATTCAAATCTAAAGTGCAATCACATTCGTAAATGAATGGCTTCTGGTTTTTGAAATGTAAATTACATCATAACTTCTCAGCTGCCAGTTACCCTGGCCGATCTTCGGCCCACTTTTCTCCAGATTGTCACTATGTTTCTCCATTTTCTGTTATCTCTTCTATTATTTTCTTCTCTTTTCCTTCTTCCTGCAATTTTTTTATTTTTCTTCTTCGTGCTACCTCTATTTTTATTTTTATTCTTTGTGGCAGGTGTTCACTTTGGCCTGGGGAGTCAAGTTCAGCATTCGCTTCCTTGATATCTGGTGCCATCTAGCGTCGAGAATAGGTATAATGTCTAGACCCCAAATATAAGACGACCGCCATTTTCTCAGTCTTATTTCAATGCAAAAAGCGGATCTTCTATTCGAGCCAATACGGTATTATCATATATTCCATGTGGTCCCGAATCACTGGGCCGTGGAACGGTACGAGTAGGCTCAACGTTTGGTGTCGGGCCGTAGAGAGTACCTGAACAAAAGAAAAATGTATTTTCGATCAGTATGGTTCTGACAGAAGATTGCTTTTGAAATTCAGGTGCCGCCTTTGCCACTGTACACGCATCAAACCATTCATTTTGCTCATGTGATATGGTCGTAAAAAAGTAAGTCATCAAAAAAATGTCTTTTAAGAGGAAAGAGGAAAAGGCTCATTCAAAGACGTCAGCAGTTCCACATAAAATTTGGACGGCAAGTGATTCCCGTTCTGCTGCAACAGCCTCGCAAATGAAGCAAAGAAGAAAAAAAACCCACACAAAAAAAACAAGAGCTGGCTTCCATTTTTATCGTCCTAATTGTGTAAAGTGAGATTTTTTGCTTTGGCAGCGATCAAAACATAATGATGCAGTCGGCATAAGTAAGACTTTGGGTGTGATTGTCTCCCATCACCCTTACAAATGAGGCTGTTTGTTGACTGCAGCTCAGTATCCGGAGTCATAATTCAATTGCAAGACGTACAAATGGGTCACATCACAAGAATTAGGTGGTAACTCCTTTTAACAGCATCGTCCATTTGATCAAGTTTGAGGTTTTTTTCCAAACACACACTATGCTTGCTGTATTTAACAGAATTAAAAATAGATCGTTAATTTCATGGGGCCAATTTCGCTACGAGACTCGTTTCTCCCTGGCAGCTTCTACATCGTCTGCTGGAACATGCTTAAAAAGCGCAATATCAAGTGATGACTTTGTCAATTGTTCAAATCGCATCTCTTATTGAATATTTCTTCAGCCTTCTGAAATAAATGTATGTTTTTTCCTTATTTAATTTCTTGAATATTTGAATGCTGAATATGTATTCGCTTGTAATTGGCTTTTTTTTTCTTATGTTGCTTGCCTCTGAATCTCAGAATTATTGACAAAATATAGTAATACATGATATGATAAGTTAAAAAGACAAATTCCATTCCGAAACCAACACATTTGTAGGATGGGAAATAACCACTGAATATAAAGCGGAATACAATTTGTTGTCCCCACCGGCAAATTATCCGCTGTGCTGTCAATCAGGTCGCCCGTGTTATCCCACTGCTGCGATTCTATGCCTCCAGAGAGATATTTACATTTCATAAGCACATTCCAAACGCAAGAATCCAAGTTCAAAAAAGCTGCACTTGAGTCCACTAATAAATCCTGTGTAGGAAAAGGACGAAAGAGGGGCTATCAATAGATTAGTGATGGCAGTCTGTGTGTGAGAAATCTCTTTGTAGGCTCGCTGTAGCAAGAGAGACGCACACTGAACACATCCAAAGTGATTCGGTTACAATCGGCGGTGTTGGATTTGCATTCAACTGTTAAATGTTGCAAGGAAGGGAGACAAACGCATGAGTGAAAAGAGAAAATGAATTAGTATAAATTAAAAAAAAAACCTCAGAACAGGGCGAAAGAGAGGGAGAGATGGAAAGAAAGGAACAGGACTGAGAATGGGACCTGACACCATGCAAGAAAATAAATGGACCTTGGAGATGAACTCATATGTATTGAGGTAAGTTGCATTAGCAGCAATGATGAGCTAATTACTAAACAATAAATCATGCTCAACAATCATCATGTTAGCAGCCTTCAAATGGGAAATCTCACCAGCAGCAGACTAATGGCTTTCATAAATAGTTTGAAGTGGATCTCAATACATGTTAGGGTTCGTTCGTGCAAGTCGGAATAATGCCCGTCGCTAATGAGCTAATATTGATAGGGTAGAGCAATTTATCAGCCGATAACATCATTGGTCGATAGGATGAACAGTTGTTTCTGCGGGCTCAATTTCAGCTCATTAACGGGCATAACTCATGGAGTCAAAGAGGAGGAGGTTGTTGAATTCAAAATGGACTGGGAGCCACACGTCAAAATTGGATTCCTAAAACAAAACAGCCCATCACAAACCAAAAAACTGTTCAGAGGCCAGCAAAACCCTGCAGAGATGAGGTGAGAGATGTGGTCATCGACACACACACACACCCACACACACACACACACACACACACACATGCTGTCTTTTGTGACATTAGCAATGCTTTTTTTGAATGAACTGACTGGGGGATTATATCCCAATTTTCATCTCAGTCAGAGATTAATAGAATAAATGGGCAAGCGAGAGCACATATTGGGTGCGTGCGTGTGTGCGTTTGCGGGTGGGGAGATATGCTGCTTTTTTTGCATCGCTTATTTGCTTGTACAATCCTCACACACACACACACACACACACACACAAACAGACACACACAGGTAATGCATCCTCTCCACAGCCGGATCTCTTTGATATGCAAATAGCAGCGCCCAAGCACGAGTCCGGAGCTTTGTGCTCTTCGGAGCAATGCAGCTGGAGCATCATCGTGGCACTCTGAGCACAGATACACATTTCACAACAAGCGGCTCCAGATTCATCGGTACATAAAAACAAGGTAGCAGAAAAAAGAAGGGAAAAAAAGCCTTATGGGAAAAGATGCATGAGTTCCATGAGTTAAGCTCTTATTCCAATTGCAATGCCAGTAAATCATTATAGATGATGTTTGGAGCGGGGTTTCCCTTGTAAGAGTGATTAAACACCTACCACATTCTGTAATATGACTGCTGAGTTTTAAAAAGCGACCGCTGGGACTAATTTTAAAGAAAATACATCTGTGTGAGTTCTCTCAAAAACAGAGTTTGTTTCTAATGTCTGACTGGCTTGATTTACCGCAAGGATAAATCAAATATATAATTAGAGATGTCACTTGAACACAACAAGTCAGCATTAATAAATAAGAAACGCGCTAAGTGTCCGCTCTCTTCGTTGTTTTGTCATGAGAAATGCTGGGCAGATATAATCAAGGCTGAAGCGACGGTAGGATTTTTTTTTCTGACATATTTACTTTGCCGTGACAGTTTGGGGTCAATTAGGATGAAAGCAACGGGGCAGGAAGGGGAATACGGGCTTTTATGATCAGAGTGGATGTGTCCCTCTTTTTTTTCCTATCAGAAAGCTGGTTTAGAGTTGGAGTGTAAAAAAAAAAAAAAAAAAAATCCCAAGTATTATCTATGGCTTTCCGCAGTTCGAACTCAGACAGGACATACAGCACAGCCATCCTGTTTTCGCCACCAGTTTGAGTCTACAGCTGTTCATACCAAGACGTTCCCACACACAACGCTATTGAAGCAACCAGGCGCCTGCATTATGATGTAAATCGCTCTAATAACCCAGTTGAGCTGGTAAATGTGTGTGTGTGTGTGTGTGTGTGTGTGTGTGTGTGTGTGTGTGTGTGTGTGTGTGTCTGTGTGTGTGTGTGTGTGTGTGTGCGCGCGCGCTACACGGGTGTTGAAATATAGTCACTGCTTAGACAAGCAGGTTTGCCTGGAAAAAAACGACACACCCTCTCTTTTGCACAGACATAAATTTGTCTATCTGCAGAAAAGGTCAAACGCACGTTTGTCTGTCGATAATTTTCTTCGCCTGTGCTCCTCCTCTAAACGTTATTCAATGCGGGAGAGAGGTCGTACACGACAATTACTCAATTTCCGCACAAATAGAGAAACAAAAAGAGCGACATGGAAAACAAACCGGAGCACTTTGGATTCTGAGATGCACTCAAGGAACCAAATGATAATGTGTGTCTTTTTTATTGTGTCTCACCACTGCTCTGTTTCATCAACGTGCCGGTTTTACTCTTTCTGTTTCTGCAGTGGCTAATTTGGTACAGACCGGCGGCCACTAAAAACTACTGCTAATTAAAATGCATGGGGAGGAAAAGATGGCAGCGCAACAAATAATTAGTGGTGTTAAGATGCTTTATATAAATGACTTTCCTTTTCAGAGCTTAACTAATGCTGGCCTTTCCCTCTCTACGCATGCCTGCTATTTGATTGCTTCGGAAGGGAAAAGATGAGGGAGAAGATGCCAGTGAGGACAAATCTCATGTTTTACCTATGAAGCACATTTTGCGAGGAAAAATGTTTGAAGTCCTGACGCAGGGTGTAGAGCTGCGCTGCATTTAGTCGGGCTAGATGTGGCAATGAAAGAGGCAAACCACACCGAGCGGACACATCTGCTCACGCCACATGAGAGAAGCAAGCTCATACACACACGCGCACGCACGTCTCAAAAGAACACACATTCTGTGCGCCCAAACTCAGGAAGAGGCTGCACTTACTCCTAAGAATTTAAGTCCGAGTCATAAATACTCACGCACACAGACACGCGCCGCACACTCACACGTGGATATACAGTCCTGACCAAGGGAGCGGGGCCACAATCGGCATGTAAGTTTGCCGTCGGTTGGAACAGAAGACAGAACCTCTTTGTCATTCCTGCTTCTGGCGGCCCTTATCTGTAAACCGGCAAAGGTCCAAGGCTTGTCTTAACATGTCGTCATAGACTATACACCGGCCTCCGTTACAGTTTATGTGGAGCACTTGCAGGCTTCTCGCCCAACTATGATAACTTGCGTGTCATGTAATGCGACGCGCAACACGCGCAAAGACACATGAAACAAATTCCACACCAGCACGATATGCGGAGATGAAAAGATGCAAGCCTGAATCCAATCACGCTTTGAACAAAGACCGTTTCCTATCGTGCCTTCCTATTGCAAATCCACCAACGTATTCCCTCCGTGATGGATGGACAGACGTCGGCTTCAAAGGAAATCTGCAAAGCGTTGCCTCCAAGAGGCTTGTTTTCATATTCGCGTGCCAACCCGGAGGGAAACGATGCAAGGTGGGAGGTGTGAAAAGCGGTTACCTGGGAGGAGCTCCTGTTTGGGGCAGATTCCGCGAGGCGACGAGAAGCGCTCGTCGTCGTCATCCGCCAGCGTGGCCTGGATGCCAACTTCCACGGGCCTTCGGCTGCGCAGAGAGCTCAAGGCGGGAGACGGGGTCAGGGCCAGGCCCGGCGAGGGGGAGGGGGGCTTGTCCAGGCCTCGGCCCACAGTCAGACAAGGGGGGCCGTGGCATCGCTTCCTCTTGTGCTCGATGAAGAGCAGGATGTCCGCCAAGGGGAACGTGGCCTGGCACTGGCCGCAGGTCAGCAGGTCCTGTTCCGGCGAGTGGTGGGGCTCGTGACCCAGTCGCGATAGCCGGCCTAAGGTCGAGCCTGGGCGGCGGCCGTTGAGGCTGCCGCTGCCCTCCGAGTGCTCCGAGCAGCGCTCCGACAACTCCTCCGATGAGACGACGACTGCCGTGGAAAGGGGATCGGCTGCTGGAAAGAAAGAGGAAAGGCCAGAGAAAAAGAAAGAGATAAGAGTGGGAGGAATGAAAAAGAATGAGTAAAAAGGAGGGAAATTACAAGATACGTCTTCCTCCCGGGAAATCCGGTGCCATATTTATACAGTGATGTGATTCCTTTTGCCGAAGTGATTTGTGTGAATTGAGCAGGGAGCAAAACAATTCTTATGATCAACTCCAAAGGTGTTAAGCATATGCAACACGGAATCAAAATCAGAAGGCCAAGAAACGTGTAGTGGACGGAATTAGTCACTATGGTCGGTAGCGACAAAACTCAAATCAAAATCTTTAAAAGCCAACCATTTTTGGGACAGGGACAAGCTAAATATATTTTTTTTTCTCATAAAATCTGAACTTTCCTCACAAGTGCTCTTCCAGTAACTAGCAGACAGGAAAAAAAAGTGTAACCAAAAAAAAAAAAAAAAAAGGAGGAGGGGATGTATATCGCTGTTTTGTGAAGCGACAACTTGAGCCATTCAACCCAGTTACTCAACCTTTCAATGTCGGATTAATTTGCGACTACTTTTTAAGAAGGCTTTTGTCAAACGCACACCCTCCTGCAGTGGGGAAGAGTCATGCGGACAGAGCAAAAGCTGAATTCAAGAAACGTGATTCGGTGTCCTTCTTTTAAAGATCTTCCAGTCGAAGGTGAGGAGTGTGACTCCGTCCGTGCTCGCCGGATAATGCTCGTTGACCTTCTTAACTCAGCCACCCAATTTCACATTTTAATGAACTTAAAACCACTGAGGATCAAAAAATAGATTTTAATTTTCATCGCCTGAGTGATTGGTACAGATTTTGTCTGATAAAGGGTGTGT
Source organism: Hippocampus zosterae (assembly GCF_025434085.1). Lineage (NCBI taxonomy): Eukaryota > Metazoa > Chordata > Actinopteri > Syngnathiformes > Syngnathidae > Hippocampus > Hippocampus zosterae. Next base: position 19,400,157 of record NC_067461.1, on the reverse strand, counting down.
TGGAATGCAAGACTGCATCTGTGTGTGTGTGTGTGTGTGTGTGTGTGTGTGTGTGTGTGTGTGTGTGTGTGTCTTTTTAATGTTATGTGGACTACACCCCCCTACATGAATTATCATTTGAACGCTGCACTTCTGCGTGCAAACTGGGACACGAAGATAACAGGATAAATTCACCAACACCACCAAACCCCCTTCACCCCAGCATCATCCGACATCCACCCCCTGCACACTCCTGATTTAACTTCAGGTCAGCACAGCCTGACTCTTGTTCCACACTGCAGTAAAAAGGGGAAAGAGGGCATCACTGTGACAAAACCAAAATATTGATAAACGTTAGCCAAGAAGTCTTCAATTACAAGGCTTCAGTTAGAGTTGGTATATTGGTGGAATTGACATTTTGTTGCATTTAAAGCAGTGTGACGAATGAGAAAAGGGGGGGGGGGCAATGCTGTTAAGATAAAAAAAAGAGCACTGTAGTTGCAAGACAGCGCAAGAACACGGAACATAATTTTGTCTGTGTATTACATCGTACAATCAGTTCCATTTTATCCTAATACACACTGCAAAATATGGCCTTGCTGTCGCCTACATTAAATGTTGGTTTTCAAGTTGAACTCCATATATAGTACATGTTGTATTCTGTCATTAGTTTTGGTTTGGACAGTTTAAAAATGGTTTGGTTTTCGGATAAACATACAAACAATAAAATTATATGTAATCAATGCAGTCGACATGTTTTGGAAATGATGATATTCCTGTCGAGAAAAGTTCTGGTGAGACTCCGATGCGTGTGTGTGAATAAATTCCCGACAAGCTGTTTGCATGTGACATATATACAAATGGATGCAAAATGTGAATTATTCTTCTCAAAAAAACAAAACAAAAAAAAAGATGGTCAGGTCAAAGTGCATGTGGAGGGTTTGCTGATGTGAAGATTTTAATGTCCGTGCACGTGTATGCCTGTATGTGAATGTGTGTGGGTTTGAGTGACTGAGTATGTATGTAATATATGTATGTATATTGCCCATACTACCCACTACTCCCCAAAAACCCCCACCTCACACAGACACACACACACACACACACACACTGTCATTCGCTCCCAACACTGCACACCTCCTAGTAGTGAGTATGTTGTTGAGGAGTAGCAGCGTAAGTGATGAAGTTCAAGCTCTGAGCTGGATTTTCTGGTCGTGCTCTGCCTCCTAGCGACAGTTTCTCGCCATGGTCACTGTCACCTATCATGTCGCCCCCAAAACGGTCGAAAACGAACACAGCTGCACGGGCGACAGCCAATCAGCATACCGACACATGTCCAAGCATTGAGGTGTAAGTATACTCATATCTTGTTACTGTTCTTTTCTAATTTACTTGAATTTGGTGAACCGTTTGAAATACCGCAAATAGTAAACTCAATATATCACAAGGCCATTCTCCCAGCACTTTAAATAACAAATGGATTCGCCTTTCCCTCGTATATTAGGCTCATGGTGTCAAAGTAGAAGCAATAAAGAAAACGAATGACAGCGGGTGATCGATACGTCGTGAGTAACGGGCAATTTGATGTAAAACTGTGTTAAAATCGTATCACTTTCTGATTTTATAAGAACCCAAAATAGGCAAAACTTTGGTCGTGCGTCGGCTGCTTATAAATATATTTGTTTAGAGAACCTCAATTTGTTTAGTAAAATAAAAAAGATGAGAAACCTCACGAGATGAGTAGTTCCTGTTGCTGTCTTGCAACTCGGTACTGAACAAACTCTTTGGCGCGTCTTTCAGTGAGAAAGTTACTTCAATGAACACCGAAACATATCATAAGAGGCTTTCTGATTTTAAAAGTGAATAAAGGACATCGATCTGTGCTGTCTGCGCCAAGCGCGATGTTGCTGTGACGTGGGCGGTTTGTAAACACGAGGCGGTGTGTCCCCGCTGCTTCCAGTCATTTTGACTCCCACGATTTTAGAAAAATTTAGAAATAGAAAAATTGAAAGGGATAGAGAGAAGGTGAAACTTGCTCACGAAACAGTAAGGGTTCTCGCGAGGGGGATTTCTTCCGAGCTCTGCAAAGAGCGCGCCGTGCAGCAGCCCGGATAAGCCGAATGTGCGCCTCCACTGACCGGACCCATCATGGGGCACCGGAGCGCCGGTCAATTGGACTCGGTCATCGTTAAATATCTTGTTTTTTTGGTCCCGTTGCTGTTTTGCAACAAGGCTAACAAACTTATTTTGGTCTCCTTTACGAACTAACGCGTCGCACTTTTGTCACCGCACTGTTGAGTCGAGTTGACCGCGGGTCCGAGCGGTCCATCCCGATGTCTTCCCGGGCTGGCGTTCCGCTGATTCCTCCACCCAACCAATACACCCGTTGGCCGATTGAACTGAACGACACTATGCAATGTTTGCGTTTCTGGTTTGTACTTACGCGAGAAATCCCGTTTACTTAAGTGCTGAGGTTTGCCTTGCTTGCGGCGAGACATGGTGGCTGGCGGCGGCGCTCAGTGCGGATCACATCGGGAAGAGCCGGGGTTACACATCGGAGACTCCGGAGGGGCAAAAGAATGTCTTCATCCGGCGTCTTCGTCATCCACGCACAACAACAACAAAAATAATTCGGGGGAGGGGGGATTTCTAAACTAATTAGAAATTATATAAAGATGGCGCGGAGGCGAAGATGGATCGCAGAATCGCCTTCATGGCTTTTTTGAGAAAGAAGACCGGAGAAAAGAGAGAGAGTGTGTGTGTGTATGAGGATGGAGAGAGAGGAGATGAGAGAGGGGAGAGCGATGGAAAAAAAAATGGCAAAAGCCCCCCTCCGCCTGACACCCCCCCCCCCACCCCCCAACCTCCCCCCCACCCCCGTGGTTGGGGGTTCAAGTGCACGGACGTGACGTTCCCGGCGAACTTGAACGTCAGGCGGTGGACGGACACCCGACATACAAAAACATGGGCAGGGCCGAGGCACCCGAGTGGGAGTGGGAGTGGGAGGAGGGATGGATGGGACGCGAAATAACAACACCAATGGACGATCATTGGAGAGGGGAGGTGGAGGAGGGAGGAAGAGGAGGGGGAGGGCCGCACATGAGAAGTAGACCCGGTGGAAGCCAATGGACGCAGAGATCAGGGGGGCCGGACAAGACACGCTTCGAAGGAGGGTGTGTGTGCGTTGCGAGCGTCTCTGTGTGTGTGTGTGTGTGTGAGAGAGAGAGAGAGAGAGAGAGAGAGAGAGAGAGAGAGAGAGAGAGAGAGAGAGAGAGAGAGAGAGAGAGAGAGAGAGAGAGAGAGAGAGAGAGAGAGAGAGAGAGAGAGAGAGAGAGAGAGAGAGAGAGAGAGAGAGAGAGAGAGAGAGAGAGAGAGAGAGAGAGAGAGAGAGAGAGAGAGAGAGAGAGAGAGAGTGAGAGAGAGAAAGAGAGAGAGAGAGAGAAAATGTGTAATGAAAGCAATATGCAGAGAGAGAGAGAAAGGGACATGGACGTGAAACAGGGCAAGCGGAGCCGCCGAGTGGGGCGAGAATGATCCTCCTGAACGTACTTCGACAAATACCGGGCGGCTCGCGTTGACTTGCGTCGTGTGCGTGGCCACAAGCTCAAAACACTTGGGAGTCCAGATGTTGGCATTTCAGAAAATATTGGCCGCCGCAAGCAATCCCAAATGGAGATCCACCTGCGAAGCAGTGGGTTGCTTTTGACGTATGCCAACTATTAACCCCCATTTTCCACGACTTCAGTGATGACCATGAAGACCATGTCACTTTTTGGGGGGTATTTTTAACTTTTTGTCTTTATCACCCCGATGAAGGCCCGTAAGAGTTTCTGTAGCATCATATTCACAATGGCAGTGATCTCCCCGTAGATGAAAAAAAGGTTCCTCTTGAAATGTAGTTTGCATGGGGGGGGGACATCGTCTCATGTCGAGGTCATGTCCATCGCTCACATTTCCTACACTGCACTCAGTTCCAAGCACGTTGTGCACACTTTTGGAAGCGGTAAGCGAGTGAACACATCTAGTGGGCACTTTTCACATATAGTGGCCAAGAGCCCCTTTGGCTGTCTGTTCTGACTCGATCCGGTGAAACCCAAGTTGTTGACCTTGGCAAAAAAAAAAAAAGTGCGTAGCTGGCCCATAATAACTTTCAGATGTGATTCAGGTTCGAGCCGGAACGGGGGAGGGTTCGTCGTTTGTGGGGGTGGTGTATAGGAGAAGGAGGAGGAAGAGTGAAGAAGAAGAGGAGGGGGGAAGAGATTGTAAATACTCTTGTAATAAAAGGGGGTTTGGTAATATAAGACGACGGGCTTTTATATCGGCAAAGTCGCACGCGTACAGCGCGCAGCCGGTGCTGCCATCCGCTGAGGAGACACAATGGGTGGAAAGACGCGGTTCTCGCTCGGAAACGACAAAAGAGACGGATGAGAGAATGGGAGAAGACGGGGGTGTGGGGGGGGGGGGGCACTGTGGCTCGTCTGACTGCACGAGAAGACGGCAGGAAGAAGCGAGCGACCTCGGCGTCGGTGGATGGGGAGCTTGGAGTCGCGCTTCCTGCGAGAGCCCGGAGATTCGCTCACTGACCGAAGAGGACGCGCACTTAATAAGGGGGGGGGGGGGGGGGTTAGTGGTGGTGGTGTGGGGAGGCAGGCCAGGAGATTGAGGAAGGGGGGGCGGGGTGATGGTAGAGAGACAGACATGAAAGAAAAGGAGAGAGAGAGAGAGAGTCGCCGGAGGAGTGGCGGAGGAGGTTCAACGTCAAGGGGGAAAATGCATGACCAGTGAGTGAAATATTTTTGCAAGTTGCGACTTGCTCGCATGGCTTGTTACGGGGCAGGTCGGCACACGCGCGCGCATGTGCGTCCATTTGTGTCGATGCTCGCCTAGCAGCAGGTTCCTCCGGATGGAAGGACAAAACGCTTGTCCAGATAGTAGATGCGTCTTGTTGTGGGTTCTTGTCATATTTTCGTATTTTATACAACGGTCCCGAATGATAAGGCGCATTCACGAGTGGAAGTAATGAATGGATCAGTGAGGATGAATAGAGGTGATGAATTAATATCGTAATTCCAGAGCTGCTTCATCAAGCAACTAACCTTGGATTTGGAATCATACAACGGTAGTTTAGAGGTCCACTTTGCGATGACTTGAGAGTAGATCAAATAAGGTTAAAATGGTCAATTTCGACCTTTTCCCTATTTGCCTCATTTGGGCTATTGGCAGATCAGGTGGAAACATTTTCTTCCATATTTATTCATATTATGACGCGTGACTTGTCAAGCCTATTTTCGCTCCACTTTTGCACGCTTTAAGAAATGTGACTTTTCCCGTCATTTGTATCGCCATTAGAAGCCACCGCCCCATCAAACGGACAAACGTGTTGTATGAACGAGCGCGTCGACTTTCAACAATAGGTTTTTTTTGCAAAGTAATACAAATGCAATACTTGATTCACACTTCTTTATATTTCCATTGCATCTGAACCTTGGCTTCATTATATTTTCGTTCAAATCACCGCAAGCCCTATACAGGCTGCATAGAAACCTTAAACGCCCGGGGCCAACAAGTATTCGGGACCGCGACTATATAATCCCAATTTGTATCCACGGTTAAAAGAGGTGTCGTTTTACAGCTCCCTAAATTCAACGCACGATAACCTTGACCTCTCATTATAACCGCTCCATCTGTTTTGCTCCAAATAGTCTTCTCTTCCTCCAATCTCCATCCTCATCATCAGCCGCCACTTTACGCACTCTCCACCACACGTATATATTCACAAACGCGTGTGCATGCGGGGTATTGCTCAAAGCCCCACAGAGCTGCTCGGACGCACGGATGGCGCACTGGGCTGTCCCCAGATGGAAATTGGAAGCGCGCCTCTCGTCATAAATCAGACTTTACAATTGTGCGACGAAAGTAGAGCCGTGCACGGTGCGCACGCATGTTTGCATGTTGACTTCAATGCATGATCTGCACGTACTTTGTGGGCGGCCGGGGGGGGGGGCGGGCGGGGGGTTCATACACTTTGCAAGCAGTTACTGCAAATCTAAAATAATGCTTTTGATATCACCTGTACTACATGTGGCATTTATCACCCAATTGATTGCTTCCGCACTTTTGCTCTTTTGATCAACCGCAGTATGTTAACATTCTAGTTGTGGATCCAAAATAAGAGCGCGCGTGTGTCCGTGTGTGTGTGTGTGTGTGTGTGTGTGCGTGTGTCGTAAGGGACGCGAAAAGAGCGGAGAGACAACAGAGCATCAGACCTATGATGGTCACAAGGGCGCCTTCCTCTGCACGCACGACAGCTCCGGGGAAATTGAGTAACTGGGGGCGCATTTCAATATATGGAAATGACCAAGGGGCCCCAGAGATAAATCAGATCCACATAACACACCCCCACCCAATTCGCTCCCGTCTACGCTCTTCTTTACACCTTCATTTCGCTCTTGGTCTCTCGGGTCGCTGCCTATATTGTTTTGAAAACTCCCCTAAAACCCGAGCTGTGAGCATGCTTTAAAAATACTTTAATGGATTTATTAAAACTATAGTTTTACCGTTAATATGCTCCAGACATACATTTGCTACGTTATGGTGTTGAATTCAGTTTCGGATACTTGTTAAAGTGCGTGTTAACTGTTTACGAACTGTATACAACAGACACCAAACTTCCGAGGATTTCGTGAGGTCTAACCACAACTCCATTCGTGAGTTTTTCGTTCACAATGTTTTCCACATGGTTTGAAAATCAGCCTCAAGCAATGAGTTGAAGATTTTTTTCTCTCTCTTTTTTTTCTCCAGGTGCCCGCTTAATTTCAATGGAAAGCTTTAAATCCCTGTCATATCTAGTCTTGCATGCGTTTTGGCGATGGAATTTCATGTTACCGCACACACACACATACACACGTACACCCACACACGAGCGCGCGCGCGAACCGTCAATTTTCAGCCATCCTAAAAGATTTGCAAAAACGGGGGCAGGCTGGATTTTACAGGGAACTATTATCACGTCGCGGGATGTGCGCACACGTCGCCGCGTCTGCCCGGTGGTATTAGATGAAATCAGGCGGGATTACGCAGCTATAGACCAAATTACCGGACGCCCACCTCTTACATCATGAACCCCCCCCCCCCCCCACCCCCCACACACACACTCGCACACACCTCTCATCGCACATAATGCGATATCTGAGTCCAGGACATCCACACAGGTTACAATGAATGCGATTTATCGTTTCATCTCTATTTTTGACAATTTATATTTACGCCATCGCAAAAGGGACAAATTGAAAGAGCATCTCGTTATCTTGCAACAGGGCCACACAACATCAACCCCCCCCCCCCCCCCCCCCAAAAAAAGATCTGCAGCAACTCTCCCTGTTAAGTCCCAGGCCAGCCTCCATCACCACCATCCATCTGCCTCTAATGCACGGGCACGTTTATGGCCGCCGTTAGTTAAGTCGTTGTTAATTTTACACTAACTGGCTGTTATGAAGATGAATGACGAAAGGGAATGACACGCCTGGGACCTTTGTGTTGCAAGTGGAGTGTTGCACTAGAGCATATAACTAAAGACATCTATAAAGGCAATAAAGTGTAAAACGTGGCTGCGTTTAAATGACGGCATACGGCTTGGATAATATGACAGGAGGAAGTTCCACAGTTTAAAGCAATTTTATTTTATTTTATTTATTTTTTTACGCAGCAGTCCAGCGGTGAAGCGCACTTTATAAACGATGCATGTAATTTAAGACATTTTTAATGGTCACCTTACCTACGTGTGTACGAAATACAACAATACGAGGAGGGCTGGTCGAGTGTTGCTAAAGCAACAATGTATTGTGCCGTTAGTTGTGGTTTTACTATAACGGAGGTGAGTTTTAACAGCAGTAAACGTGGACTGGAGTTCCCCCTTGTGGCCACAAACCGCTAGTGCAGGAGAAGGGGCCCGAACGAGTTGCTGCTCCCGCGCCGGAAGCATCAACCGGACATTCAGGGCGCTAATTCTAAATTTAATACAATATTGGAATGGAGCGTCCTTAAAGTGATTCAAATACCAATTATAGTTGACCAATGCAACAAGTGCGCTTTTACGCGGTCTAAAGAGGTACATTGTCACTGAAAGAAATTTATCCATGACTCAAACGTCAAATTGATTTCATGTGTGATATTCTATGATTTAAAAAAAGGTTCTTTTGGCAAAATGCTCGTTCACAGCATGTTTGGGTGGACTGCAAATATGTATGCTTTTAATTGCGACCACAACCAAAGCAACCTCGAGTGTAATTAATGAAGGAGGAGTATCTTTCTCAGAAAACACTTATGAAAATAAAAAGGCTACCCAAATGAATTATTCCAGAGAAATGACCTGTATCATCTTTACAACACGGAGGACAAAACAGACATTTACCCATCTTAACAATTACGTGCGCTCGTTTTCTGTCTATCTTTTGTTTAATATGATAATAATAATTCAAATAATAACTACAATAATAATACATATTTTTATTATAATTATTATACAATCTGCAGTTTCCGAATAATACATGATGATTAAACATGAAATTGCAGCGGAATAAATCCGCAGCAGTCCAAAGAACAATGTTTCTACCTTCGAACGACTGCGTGTGGTCGTACCTCAGAGAGCTTAGTGATAAATCATGTATTTTTAATGAATATCAATAGAAGGACTCCCCCCAAAAGGCAGGAGCCGGGCTATCTAATTAGATTAAGCGGCGGTGCGGGGGAACAGCGCGGTAATGACGGCTGTATCACGGCCGCCACTTTCTAATGGGCTCTGAAGCAAACTAGGGGGCCTTTCAAACCATTAACACCGAGGGGGGAAATAACAAATCTAATCTGACATGACACCCTTCTGTTTCAGTCTGCCTCTTAACCAGAAAGCCTCCATTACTGGCAAAGTCCCTGCGTCTAATGCCATCTGACTCCCCGACTTGTGTGTTCATGTCGCGTATCTCTGGAGACCAAGAGGACCTATTATTATCATAATTGACCAATTATAGGTTACTCTCTTAATGTTTGTTTACACATGCGTGTCCACCGTAAAACAACAATCGTGCAATAAACGGGATTTTTTTAAAATAGGAAAATATGCAAGCGATCATTTAAGCTATGGCGATGTATATGAGTATTTCCAGGCAATAAAATACATCACATAACCACAATACGGGGTTATGATTATTACAGGAACAAAGTGAAGTTTGGTGAGAACCACAAAGTTCTCTTGAAAGTTTTGATAAAGATCAATGTTCACCTGTCGGTTACAAGGGAAAAAAAAACAAACAAACGAATCCACTGAATTTATTTGGTGGAAATGTGTCATGTATATACATTGATTCTATACACAGCCGCACGAATACAATGCATGTATGTCTATATAGTTGGCTTTTCACACCATATTAACTCAATTTTAATTTGCGAGAAATTGTTCAATATGGCAGGCATCATTTGCTCACCTGCAAATAAAGCACGACTCACTTGATGCATCTTATATTTCTACACTCCCGACAGAGACCCCCAAAACTATTCTAAATGCCACGTATTTACAGCCGTAGTTATCATATCTGGCCGTGGACATGATTGCAATTATTTTCTGCTGAAAATCTTGCGCAGCATTTTCCCAACGTAAAAGTGAACACTTACCAAGTTAATGCGTGAGGTTTCTCATTAAAAGAAATGAAAAAAATGTAAAACCACGCAAGTTTCATGTACTCTATATTTTATATAAGCAGTATAAATCCCGCACATGCTTATTATAAACAGTATTTCATAGATTTAGGGCATGACGCATAGCACCATTGCAGTACATACCGACGCGAGCCACGTGAAAAAATTGTGAACGCCTATTATTGAACAGGCACGAAAACATTCGAGCTGGCAACCAGGCCGGGTCGTTCATTCATTCATTCATCTTCCGAACAGCTTCATCCTCACTAGGGTCGCGAGGGGGTGGTGCTGGAGCCTATCCCAGCAGTTATCGGGCAGTAGGCGGGGGACACCCTGAATCGGTTGCCAGCAAGGCCGGGTCATTTCTTGTCAAAAAGCGGCAACGACAAGATCATTGTGTTGCAATCGTTGGACATTTAAAATCTGCCCACACACATGCCTGCAAATATAAAACGCAGCCTGTGCGTCCGTGCGTATATACAGTTTATATATACAGTTTATATATACCTGTGTGTATATATATATAGTACAAAATTTTAAGCAGGTTTATGGTCTGCCTTGCCAAATTTGACCAATTTCAAAGGTAGTCAACATGAAATCATAACATTCATATGGACATAATAAAATGGTTTTTGTCATCACCTTCATGTTGTTCTCCTTCCCCTAACGTTTTTATGTCTTTCAAAAGCGAGGAATTTCGGCGAGTATTCGTCATTGATCTTCAATACTGTTCACCGATCACGCCACGAGGTGGCAACAAAGAGCTTGTAAGCGTCTCTTCAGCGTGCAGCTTTGGAAGATGACAGTTCAGAGTGGCAGAGGGCAACAGAGCGTACCAGTCTATCATCTCACAAGCCATCAAGCTGTTCCACTCGACGAGACTAATGATGACTACGACATAAAACTGGTGGCGATGATGCTCGCTACTCACATGGAAGGTGAAGATCTGGAACTCAGGCTTCTCTGCACAGACCGTTCCCTATGTATCTAAAAATAATTGTAACCTACAGTTTATGCAGAACCCTTCATGGTTTTCCTAGTCTCAAACAGTGGTTGCCAAACTTCTTTCACTGAATACCACCTAAAAAAAAAACTTACTCAAAGTTTCAATATATAAAATTAGGCCCCAGTCTTCATGAAAAATGAGGCAGAGGTTTTTATTCCTAAAATGTATATTTAATATTTTTGTTCAGCACTGTAACAGCACCGTTTGAATGTTATCACGACACGTAAATATTGGAAAAAAAAAACTGTAGCTAAAGCTGGGATCTAGATTGCCCCTAAATAGTTATATTTTGGCAATCGAGATGTCATCAAAGATACACAGAGGAAATATGTCAGCACATTGTGGCAACTCAGCTAATCATGACATGCCTACATGGTGGCCATGTTGGCAGGAACAATGAATTGACACTGAAATGTTGTCGCATGCATACCAGATCATGATGAGTTTTTATTTGATCAAGTATGAGAACACAAAGAGTTAAACTATGCACAAGGACAAAAAGAGACAATAAGGTATTTCAAGGGAAGTCAAATTGTACATTTTCTTTCCATTAATCTGTTCTATGCACCCCGACTGGTCAAAACACGGCATTCGAAGAATATTGCTCTTGTCAAATATGAATTAAGCAGCATAATCCACCCGTTTTCAGCCATCACAGGGGGCAGACATTTTGGCAATTGCTGTTGACCGAACATGACATCCCAGTTGCTCTGCGCTCAAGTAACGACCAATTACGGCTCATCCTTTTTCTGAATTTAGTCATGTGATGTTCTTAAGCTCTGACACAGACAACACGGTTGTGCAACATTCGCCATCCGCTGATCAAGACCTGCAACAGGATGAGGCCATGGCCACTCCAGTGTCCCTGCCGAACTCACCTCCCTCATCTTCACAGTTTGTGCAGCTCTTTTGCTGGTGCTGCCCCAACCGCCTCACTAACACTACGACTATATGCCAGATTCTTCACAATCCAGAGAGGCCCAGCACTCTGGATGGTCAGACCCCAACTGCCTGGCAAACCTCACCCTCAAAATCTGTATCTCCACACATTGATGAAGCGCGGCACCTGGCATGGGATGAACCCCCCACCAACGGCTGGCTGTCTTAAGAAGTGCTTTGCCTTAAAATAACATTTATCTTTCTTTTCAAATGTGTGCTGAAAAACTCCCTCAAATGTAAATGCTATGGCAGTCGTGGAAATCCTATCTATCTATCTGTCAAGAATCAAGTAAAACTTTACATTCAAATGTGCAACATACATATTGTAAATTTCCCCAGTGTGGGACATCCATTCATCCATCCATTTTCCGAACCGCTTGAGGTTGCGGGGGGTGCTGGAGCCTATCCCAGCTATCATTGGGCAGTAGGCGGGGGACACCCTGAATCAGGAGCCAGCCAATCGCAGGGCACACAGAGACGAACAACCATCCACGCCGACACCCACATCTCGGGACAATTTAGAGCGTCCAATCAGCCTGCCATGCATGTTTTTTGGAATGTGGGAGGAAACTTGAGAACCCGGAGAAAACCCACGCAGGCCCAGGGAGAACATGCAAACTCCACACAGGGAGGTCGGAGCTGGAATGGAACCCGGTACCTCTGCACTGTGAAGCCGACGTGCTAACCACTGGACGACCGGGCCGCCCCAGTGTGGGACAAATAAAGGATATCTTAATACAAAACAAATGAAATTTCTTCCCTCACAAGACAACATACAAGAAGAGGAGTCACTGCGGGTGCCCGTGCCGTCATCAAAAGAAAAGTTAACATAAAATGACAAAATAATAATAATTATTATTATTATTATCTATCTATCTCTCTATCTTAGGGTGACCATATTTGATTTTTAAAAAGCGGACACTTGACCTGGCCTCGAGATACTGAAATGGTATTCAACGATCTTGTACATTATAACTCTAATCATTTTGAAGTAAGATTGTGTGATATTCGAAAAACATGCAAAATGCAGTATGGCGTTGCAGACAATATCAATGATATTGCAATGTACAAAAAACCCTCCATAACCTTCAGCTGGTCCAAAATTCAGCCGCCCGCATTATCACACTCACGCCATACATAAACCATATTACACCTGTCCTCCAACATCTCCACTGGCTTCCCATTTTACACCGCATTCAATATAAAATCCTGCTACTCACATTCAAATCCATTCATGACCTAGCCCCTCCATACCTATCTGACCTCATCCATATTCCTACGCCTGTCCGCTCTCTTCGTTCCTCCTCCTCTGTCCTCCTCTCTGTCCCCCCTGCTCGCCTCGTCACCATGGGAAATAGAGCCTTCAGTCGCTCTGCTCCCCAGCTATGGAACTCACTCCCCGCTGACCTTCGTAATACAGCCTCATTAACACATTTCAAATCCCGCCTCAAAACACATCTGTTTCGACAAGCCTATTCACTCAGACCATAAAGCCATTGTTTTATTTATTTATTTTGTTGTATTTTTTCTTATCTTATTTGATGTAGTTTTTTAACATTGTACTCGTGATTTTACTGCTTGTTGTAAGGTGTCCTTGAGTTTCTAGAAAGGCGCCCACAAATAAAATGTATTATTATTATATTATTATTATGGACCTAAAGAAATTACACGTTTATTATCTGATAAAGAAACTTTGTTTCTTCATGTGGAATAAAATGATTGTATTGCGTGACCTGTGCGGTCTTTCACCCAGAAAGTAATCATGTAGTACCCTCCCGTACCGCTAGGGAGCAGCAACAGCTAGCCAATTGCCTTATGTTTCGACGACAAGCAAGCAAATTTGTGACGCATAAATGCAGGACGACGGTGAACCAATAAATATGAAAGATGATAAAATACTGTTTTCTTTGTGTTCATTTGATTCCAATTCAAGTTGTTATAATGTCATTCTTCAATGTTAAAAACGGTTATAGTAACAATATAACACGCTAAATGTTAAAATAAACGGGGGGGGGGGGTGTCACATTTTCAGCTTGTGGTGTGCCTTGGCTCAAAAAAGTTTGGAAAACACTGCATTAAAGCATGAATTTATTGCGGATCTTTAGCATTCTGCACTGCATGTGCCATTCTTACAATTGCAATTGTCATGATTCGGTTTAGGGACCAACAGGTGGCACTGTAAGGCTCCCCGGGCAGCTGCACACATGTTGGTCATAACTAATTAGGGCTTTAAAATTACTCCCAGACCGAACATTCAGTGTCGGGTCATTGTTGCGCTCGCTACTGTCATGTGTGTTGCTGTTTGCTCTTGTTTTCTGTCATGTTGAGTTCATTGTTATGTTTTAGATTTAGCCATGGTTTTTGTTTGGTACTTTGGACTTTTTGTGTTTTGGATTTAGTTTTCTTCTTCAAATACACTCCGCTCCTCCCTCCTGCCTGCTTTTTGGGGTCCACCACCACCTTGCTACGTGACAGCAATATTTTTTCAACATGTTGTGCCCGCTATGTATGGGTAGAAAATAAAACAACCATCCATTGTCTTATCTGGTTATCCTCACGCGGATTGCGGGCGTGCTGGAGCCCATCCCAGCTGTCTTCGTGCAGAGATAGTCAATCAATGAACAACCATTCACACTCACTCACACCTAGGGATAATTTACAGTGGCACCTAGTGATGGGTCCAGCGACACCGATGCATTGACACATGCGCCGGGCTCACAGAGCAAACCACGTGTCGATGCATGTGCTGGCTCATTACGTCACGTGATTGACACGTGAACTGCGTTGACACAGTCCAGGCTTCTAATTGACACACCGGCTGCGTTGACACAGTCCAGGCTGCTAATTGACACATCGACTGTGTTGACACAGTCCAGGCTGCTAATTGACACATCGGCTGCGTTGACACAGTCCAGGCTGCTAATTGACACGTGAACTGCACCGGTGCAGTTTAGACTGCATCGGCTGCTTGGCACAGTACAGGCTGCGCCACTTAGTCCAGGGGGCGTCGACTCAGTGCAGAGGGCGTTGACGCAGCAAAAGCCCGCCACACAGTGTTTATAAGGAACACCTGCCGAAACAAGCCAGACCTCACTCACGCTCGCTTGTCGAAGCTCGTGTCAGTGCAGACTTCGTGTTCGTGCCTTGCCTTCCTTGCCGATTATGGAGCAGAGACGCAAATCATCCGCCGTGTGGGACCATTTTGATGTCCTGGAGAATAAGGTATTATTTATTTATTTATTCAAATCGCCTTCTGTCGCCGAGAACCTCTCGGCGAGAGGCACTCGCCGAGTGCCTCTCAGATTATTGACGTGTTGTACCATTCTAATCCGAATACATTTCAAGGTAACTCTTAGTTACTTCTTATTCACATTTCATTACAGGTGAAATGTCGAATTTGCCAAGTCAATTCGCCAACAGAAGCACCTCCACCATGCTGAGGCATTATCGGGCCAAGCATGAGAATGAAGTTCGCGATACACCCGGTATTACGCCAGGTATACAAACGTTCACTCATCTTTTCACGGTTGCTATGTTGATGATTAATTGACAATCAGTAATTGACTCTCCACTCCATGTTTGACAATCAAGGTTCCAGGAAGCAGCTGTACTGGAAGGACCAACACACTTCTTTCCCAAACCTCTCCCACCTCGCAAAGGAGTTCCTTTGTACGCCAGCCACATCCGTCCCTTGTGAGCGTGTGTTCTTCACAGCAGGAGAAATTGCTTGTAAAAGACGCAACAGGCTGAAGTTTAAAACATTGGAGCATCTTATTTTTCTCAATAAAAATGTGAAATCAAAGCCCACAAGCATCCTCATTCAAATGATCTTCACATTATTTGAACACATTGAATGTTGCAAAATGAATGCATGGATGTGAATGATATTGTATACACTTCATCAAATCGATGAATGACCTTATGAAAATGTCTTGGAACAGTTGTAGATGCAAAACCGTGCTGGCAGCTACATAATAGATAATAAAAGAAAAATATCCCAAACCATAGGGATCCTCCCAAAACTAAGGATGTGCTGAATAAGAAATCCTTGTACACACTTTTATTACTTCCATATTTGACCTATTGTGTGGAAATATGGGGAAATGCCAGTAAAACACTGTTTTAAAACTACAATACAAAGCAATCAGAACAATTACTGGCTCCAAATAGACGGAAGCCACAAATCCACTGTTTATCAAATTAAACAATGAAATCTCATGACCTGGTTGACTTCAAAATCGCCCAATTAATGTACAAAGCACACAATAACCTCCTTTGCCAAAACATCCAGAAGCTTTTTAAAATTCGAGAAAGTTGTCATAATTTAAGGGGTACTAACCTATACAGAAAAATCCAAAACACGAACAAACATCACGCAAAGGAGTGTATCTGTAATAGGTGTAAATCTGTGGAATGATTCTGAAACGGACCAGTAAAATGAGTAACTCTCTTGCTGAGATTAAAAATGAATTTGAGAGTAGTACAAGACAACTACACAAATCAGAATTAAGCTAATAAATTCGATACACCCATGAAATATAGCAATACATCAGGAATACATTGATGAGATTATTTAATATATTAATGAAATGTAGCATCCATTATGAATATGAGAAAATCGACATATACTTGTGCTCCAATGAGTATGTACTGTATATACAAACCTAAAGTTGTAAAAATGTATAAGTACAGCATACATAAGGGTAAAAGCATTTGTTGATATGTAGACTTTCTTTTCTATTTTGAAAAATGATCAATTCATATATAAGAAGGGGTAGGACTCTAGGGTTTTTTTTACTTCTTTCTACTCCTTTGAACACATATTTGTGATGATGACTATTTTCTTTTCCTTTTTTTATATCTTACCTTCACTTTTTGCCAATTTATTACCGAATTGTATATTTTATATGTTCAATATACAAAAGAATTATCAGTCAGTAAAGTCTGTTGAGTGGGTTGGATGCAGGGATCTTGAAGGTCCAGCAGGTGGCAGTGGTCAGTGACACAGTATCAGCACAGTATCAACACAGTGTGTCAGTGTGTCGACACGCCTCATGAGGCCTCATGGACCCATCACTAGTGGCACCTCTACTTATGAATGTCTCTTCATCCGAAATTTTAAAGTTACCAAACGCCTCAACAGGAAAATATTGCCTCTAGTTACAAAAGACATTTCAAGTTACAAAAGGTAAAAATACAGTATGGCTGCTGGTCGCAGCTCAGGGTTTCCTGAATGGAACATCCTTATAGTTGCTTTTCCATTGACGATTCCTGAGCATCATCTTGGCATCTCATAGGCTAAGAGGGGCTTTTACCATATCTATCTATGTGTGTAGATAGTTATGTGTCTCTGCAGCGTCTTTGTCATTCGCTCCTCGAGCCACAAGGCCTTCTGATAGTTTTACGTAAATGTGACCCAGAAAAAGTGCTCACCATTTGGGCGATCGCTCGCTATGCTGATGTTTGCCTTGGACATTTTTGAAGGATTGTTAAAAGCCAAGGGCATCCTGATGGTCCAGTGGTTAGCGCGTCAATCTCACAGGTTCAATTCCTGCTCCGGCCTCCCTGTGTGGAGTTTTCATGTTCTCCCCGGGCATGGGGTTTCTTTGGGTACTCTGGTTTCCTCCCACATTCCAACCGTGCATGGCAGGCTGATTGAACACTCTAAAATTGGCCCTACGTGTGCTTGAGATCTGTCTATCTATCCAGGTTTTAAAACTTGGGTCTTAAACTCGACAGTGATTTTAAACTGGACCGTCAAATTGGTGCCGCTGTTAAATCCAGCTCCTTTCACCTTCGGCAGTTGCCTCAAGTAAAGCGTCTCCTTTCTCAAGCACACTTTGTAATTCATGCCTTTGTCACGTCTCGGCTGGATTACTGTCATGCACTTTACTTTGGAGTCAGCCAATCCTCCATTCAGCGTCTCCAGTTGGTCCATAATGCTGATGCTCACCTCTTGACTGGTACTCGTAAGAGGGAGCACATAAATCCTGCTCTGACATCCCTTCATGGCCTCTTAATTTTTGACTTATTTTTAAAACCTTATTACCTGTATTTGTTTTCAAATCTAAATGGCCTGACCCCATCTTACCTCTCTGAGCACCACCGCCCAGACGCATCTGCCCGGTGTCTCAGGTCCGTGGACCAGACTCTATTAGAGGCACCGAGAACTAAGCGGAGGCTGAGACGTGGATCGATCCTTTTCCGTTGCTGGTCCCTCTTTGGACTGGCTGCCCAGCTTTATAAACTTTTGTCTTTTGAATCAGCATGAGACTTGATGAGATTGAATCGAAGTTTTCCTGTCTTTGTCATTTTTTGTTGTTTGTATGAATTGTTTTTTTACTTAAGTGTCGATCAGAGATGTTACTACTTCCTTGTGACGTGTCTAAAAATACTGTCTGTATAAAGGAAGTTCAAACCTATGTATAAGCAATTTAGGAATATTTATGAATTGGGTGTGTTGGAGGAAGAAAACGTAAAACAGGCTAGATCGGGCTTCTCGAGGAGCGGACTTGGGCACCGTTGCTGTAGGTAATCTTTCTTTGAACGTGTCTGCCTTCTTTTATGCATATTCTGTGTTACAATGCCATATTTACAAATTATGATTTTACCCATCGAAACGTATATAAATGAGAAAAAAAACATTAAATATAATATGAATAAGTATTGCTTCTTTGACTTGTTTGAGTGGTTCCAAGAGAGATCTGAAAGGAAATTGTACTTTTTTAGTCACCCACAAATATCTTTCTTAGCATTGTAGCACTTTACTCATTACACATGTCCCTGTGATAACCGCAGTCAATTCACTGTAAGAATGAGGCCTCTTCCTTGGAAAGAGCTAGTATCTTCTTCCGCAGTCTTTTATTTGTAAATAATAAAAATGAACTCTTGAATATAAAACATACACCTCAGTAGAGCCACATCTGTTATACAAACAAGAACTGTTGCAGTGAATACTTCTTCATCTTTCATCTAGCATCATCATCTGAGTTTGGGGAGTCATGGGTTGTAAACAATCAGTATTAAAAAATAATAATACTGACAAAGGAAAGGGCAGGCGGCCACACTGCCAAGATTTTCAACACAAACGTTTTGCAACATAGGTCTGTAAAATCAGATTCTTCATTGGCTTTAGAAGTCCAGTCCCAACCTATAGCAATCAACAGGAGGAGGGGAGTTCTCGAAAGGAAAAACAACGTGTCAACCGTTTCTACACTTTAGCTTTAACAACTTGGAGAGTGGATAAAGAAAGGCCTTTAAGCGCACCCCCCTGTGGCTCAGTACCGCTCAGCAGCTTGAGTTCAACAAAGGGTGCACATTTCTCTCTTAAAAAAACAAAACAAAGGAAAAAAATCAGGAATGTTCGCGTTGTCACTGACATTTCTCTTGTGAATAATTTCTCACTATTTTCTATGTACAAGGTGTGCATGTGTGTTTTGGAGACAGGCAAATACACTTTTTTTCTATATTCAGATATATCTCTATCTTTATAATTTCTCTCAAACTCTTAAAAGTACTTCATATACTGTATATGTAGCTGTTTTCCACACATTCTATATTGGTCTGGAGCCCGACAAACTGACAAGACAATTACATCCTCATCATCACCAGGGTCTCGGCTATGCTCCGTACTACAGAACAGCACTGTTGTTCAAAGGGCTTAAAAGAAAAACGGAAACAATGAGATTTTACTGTGGAGAACTCCTGATATGGACATAGTATTTCAACCCCCGAGTGGAAGGTGTGGCCTGGGTGGAGTCGATCCTCCCTCGTTGGTCCACTCCTGTTATTGAAGTGGGGAATGGCTTGGCTTCTCTCGGTTTGTATTCATATTCAGTACAAGAAAACTGTACAAGAACATGCGACATACAATCTGGCCTAAAATCCTGTGGTTCTAACACACATCTTATCTTTTTTTTTTGTTTTGTTTATTTGTTTTTGGTATAACTTTTTTTAAAAGAATTGTTTGTTAGTTTCTCATGAATTGACTTTACTGAAAGAAAAAGAAAAAGACAATGAGAGAAATGAAATTAAAATAAGATGACCGTGCATGCAGCTGGGCGTTAGGATAGGGCACATCCCGAGACCATGCTCCTTTTAGAGGGGAAATCGAAGGAGGGGAAGACAGGGCTTGCAGGTTTTGGGGTTAGGTTGTTCGGACAAATGTCACCTGATCGTGGCTTTTGCTCAAAAGCAAAGCATTGCTCCAAAACAAAACAACCCCCCCGCCCTAAATTGTTTAATTATATATAATAAAATACAGTTTGTACCATATGGTATCATTCTGAAATTTAGGCGAAACAAAGACTCACAGTCAAAATAAAATATACAAAGCACATAATAAATTTGGCCTCTTTTTCTTTTGTTCAAAGAACAAAACCATTTTGCCGCTATCAAAAAAAAATAAAATAAAAATACAAGCTCTACTTGTGCTCACAGGGCAAGGGATGACTGTTTGTGTGCGCGTGTGTGTGTGTGTGTGTGTGTGTGTGTGTACAGGCTGCTTTAACTTAAAAAGTTTTCCACACAATGCCAAACAACAGCCCCTCGTGCTCAGCTACACTTCCACTGTTTCAACGCCAATGGACGTCTCATGCAGCCATTCACCCGTATGAAGGTGTGTCAGTTTGAACTTTGACCAACTCCCCCACAGTGTTGATAGCACTGCTGGCTAGTGAAGGACTTTGATCGGGTGAACAAAAATAAAGTCACACAAAAGAGAATTGATAAAGCGGAAAGAAAATCTCCATCTTTGAGGAACAAATGAAGGCAAACCTTTGCAAAGAAAAGGCTCAAGTAGAAGTAGATAAAGAAGTAAAGGTGTGAGAAATGATTGTCAGACTCCGACTAAGCTTTGATTAGCTATTTCTTTTCCACCTGCTCTCTAGTAACTTTTATTCCCTGACTCTCCGTCTGGCTTCTTATTGGTAGACCAAGGTCTTCTTGTCCTGTTGCCCCGCTCTGCTCCATTGTGGTCCAATAGTTATGTTCCTCTATTGACGCTCGACGCCTTCGCGGTCACTAGGACCGAACACCTGGGGGTGGTCCTGAGATCTCCAATGATGTCTGAGACGCCAGTCGCGTGAGTGGAGCTAGAGTGGGGTCTACCAACGAGGATGGTGGAAAAAGTTTGTACCATCCAATCACCGTGCTTGATAGGTCCAAATCTTCCAATAAGATCTGTGCTACACCCATAAAACATTTGTGGTCCAATCGTCCATAGTCCCCCCACACTATCACCTGGAGGAGAGAAGAGCGGAGTCACCACAGTGTGGTTTGGTGGAGGCAAAAAGCACACAAATACACAAACATGATTTCCAAATTACCATAAGCAGTGGTGTCCTGACTTAAGAGTTCAATTCATTCCGTGGCCATAACATTGGCTTGCGCAGACATTAATCCGTTTATGTGTTCATGTAAGTAACCTAAATGAATTCCAAAAATGAGTTGGCTTGCTTGACAATACTCCTATTATGTGCACCAGCAGTTATCGATGTGAGCACAGCATTTCCACAGTGGAAGGAATGGAATTCGACAAGGGTGACCCCTGGACTGCGAAACAAACTGGTGACAGCTCTTCACAAGAAACGGGTGAATAAGAACATGGGAAACACACAATAAAAAACGGGCAACATGCTTGTAATCCTGCCAGTGTAAGTACACCCATCACCGTCTCGCAAGAGCGGCACTTACCAGGGCTTCAAATAGCACAATCACTTAAACTTTTCGCTTTCTTGGGAGCCATGCTGAGGGCTAATTTACAACACCCTCCCCCCCACAAAAAAGATATCTGAAGTTGTCGGCACTCCTAAGTCAAGGTACCACTATTATTACAACATAATTAAACAAACTAAAGCAGAACAAGGGCAAGAATCAGGCGCTCACAGTCACAACCACAGCACAAAAAAAGGGTGAGACAAAACAACAACGGATAAACCACATTTTTAACAGGAATATTTTTCAGTGCTAGACTTGAATTCAATAAATGTTTTTCAGTCCTTATATTTCTTTGTGACAATCAATAATAAAATGTCAGATTAAGAATTTGGAAGTTTTTTCTGAAATCATATTTTAGCTGATTACAAGAAACAGATGAAGATACTACTGACAAAATTGGGGACCAAAATGTAATACGTGCTTTGAATGATCTTTTTTTCTGTAATTTGATTAGAAGAAATTTCCTGGAATATTTTTATGCGAATATCCCTGAAATAGCCGAATTACAAAGAGGCGGTGGCACACAAGGGCATGTAATGAGCTGAGGAGAGAGCGGGGCAATGCTGACGAGTCACACCGGGGACAACATAAAACAAAAAACACAAACCACAGTACTTAGTCCAACAGAAAATCGAGTGATGCTTGCAAGCAGACCAAAAACAAAAACACAAACAAGGAAGAAATTATTTAAAAAAATCTTCATTCTGTAAATAATGAATAATGTCATTTACATATGGTCAAGGCATTCTGATTTATACAGTTGCAATGAGAAGCTATTTCTGATGGTTCAGTCAGTAACACATACTCATACACACGCGTGCACCCCCACACATGCACGCTTGCACACACGCACACTCAGGCGATTTTACCTGAAGCACCTTGCCCTGTGGACTCTCATCAAATAGCAGATGCTGCTGGTAGAGAGGCTCCAAGGTCTTTCGTGCAATCTTAGTTTTCTTTTTGGCTTTACAAGCTCCACTATCCAGCAGATACACCTTGACGTAGGGGGCTGTTGATACGGCAACGGAGTTAGACGGATTACAAAAATTGGCAGAACGGGATGATGGAATGGAAAAAGCAACGGCGAATATGGGGAAGTAGTTAAAGAAGAGGGCAATGCCATGAGGACGAAGAGACGACAGAAATGTTGGTAACCTGGGAGGGATTTGGAGCCTGGTTTGGGGGTAAGGCCTCGTGCCCTGATCACCTCCACCTCCAACTGTCCTTTCTTGTCCATCAAACCAATTTGAACATCACCTGCACATGTGGGAAATGAACATCGAAAACAAAACGATACAAAGAAAAAGGCCTGTTGGTGACAGTAGTAAAATGCCCGGAGTAACGCTCACCCATTGCAGGTGTTGCCAGTGTTTGCCGGCCAACCAGCTGACCGGGTCCTAAACCATCTAGGAAGTCACTGAACTGGCTGTCAGCCCCCAACCTCATTCCTGAGAAGATAAGACTGATACACACATACATACAAAAATACAGACAGGCACACACACACACATTGCATTAGCTCACTCCTGCTGAGATGATGATTGTGAGCAGAACCCCGGTCATGGTTTTCTTCAGATCACTTTTGTGTGTTTGTAGTTCATGATTTATTGGAGCCGATGTCAATATTGGAACTAGATCATATTGTTTAACATCCTCCTTTAATTTGACAATATTGTCATGGCATCATTGCTGTTCGAGTGTATGATAGGGGTTGAAGTGCCTAGCATTGACTTTCCCACTCTTGTCACGACGGTTATAACTTGAAGTTGATTCATCGCCAATCACCTGTTTTGGCGTTAACAACACGGACACCTCAGCGTATCAGCGTATTAAACTAGCAGCGGTGCCTCTTGAGAGTAGAAATATTCTTACTAAAAATGAGACTGGTAGCACGGTCACTTGCAAAATATCCTGGTCTAGCGGTATGCTCAAATGCAAGAAATCTACCTGAAAAGACTCCCTCAAACATGAACTGAAAAGTAGCCTTAAATACTCCCACCAGTCATCAGCGATTTTCACAAACGCCCACTTGTAACAGTGAAAGAAACAATATGCAGTTGCCACAGCTAAAAAAAAAAAAAAGGAAGGCATGTGAGGCGCGTACATCGATTTAACGTCTGAAAGAACATCAATCACGTCATGGTGGTGACCTGAGCTGAGATGCAAAAGGGCTGTTAAAAATGAATGCCAAATCCAATTTTTTTGATCCGAGTGAGAACGGGTCACAACTTATTGTCCCATGTATTGTCACAGAGGAATATCTGGGTGGCAACACTGCTGTATAACGTGATGTGTGCACATGAGGGGTGCACATACGTCAAAACAAGCTACATCCGAGAGCAAAGCAGAGAAGTGTTTGCATGTGTATGGGAATATTTGCTTGCTAATGAACATTAAATGGAACCGTTTAAGCAGTCAATAAATAAAGCCCAACGGAGCAGAGTATCCTCGCCCCTGTCAATTCACTGCTGGCCTCTCATGCCGTCACAGCAACATATGAAGGCCGTTTGGCCGGGAGACGACCGGTTATCTTTGCGCTAGCTACCTGTTACGATACAATGCAGATGGATTTAGTGGACCAAAGCAGATAAAAACCCAACACTGTATTCTACCATTGGCCAGGGTATGACAAGGGATCCGGATACGGATATGGAGGTTGAATAAAGCACGGCATACTCGAGCACACCGCACTCCGTCCGCACAAATTTTAATGCAAATGAGGGATGGCGCTACAATTGGCGGGTAAAAGGCTACTTTCATCCCACAACGGCGCAAGCGCCCCTTTATGCCCAGTGCTGCCCATGCAAAGTCGAGCAAAAAACCAAAAGAATGAAATCTCCACCCATTCACTTAGCCTGCACTTTGCGCTAGACTTGAGTTGGGAGTGGAAATATCATTAGTTTAAGCAGACTGTTGTTGTGACTTAAGATAATGATCAGATCGCGCTGTATGACCAATTTATGCATAAATCCGGGTAATTCCATAGGATTCAATTTGGTTTTCTTGCAATTGTACTTACTTTCCCTCAGAGTTGTAGCTGTTCATGCTGCCATCATTGGATTCTCGACTGGCCTGACGGTGCATAGCTGAGCCTCCTCGAGGGTACTCCACTGCCATGCCCGTCTCGACGCTCCTTTGGATACTGCTGCTGCCAGCCTTAGCCACCTTCTTACCTGCTGGCGCCTCTGCAGTAAAAAAGAAAAATGCCTTTAGCTTTCTGAATATTTGCATGTGTTGTTCTAAGTGCATAATGTGTTATCTCATTCTTACAGTCTAATAGACGTACTAAGTTTCAGGTTATCATGTTAATTTGAAGGTAGGCCTGACAAGCTTGATAACAGGGTATGCATAACATCGCAGGCCAACAAATCCTCCATGTGATAAGATACAGTCTCTAGCAATTTGCACATCTTGAAACTTTGAAACATAACATTTTACATGGTGGGGTCACTCACGACTGTAAGTGGTAATAGTCCCTATTACCACAGCATACAGTGATGAGTTTTCTCATGTTTGAAAGATGACACTTAAAGAGAAGAGGAAATCATGCAATCAGCACTGTGCATCCAAAAATGATTGGTTCAGACCTTTCCAAAAGCCATCAGTTTTGATTGATCCAGACATTCAGGTAATTGTTTAGAGACAATTATGGACGAATGAGTAATTGCATTCACAATATAATCGCGATAAAACATGATTTTATAATCGCAGACTTCGATTTGATGGGTCATTACTGTACTGAGAAGCGGAGGGGGAGGTGTTGAGGGGGTTTTCACAGCAGGCTAAATCGCTAGCATTCAGTCGGTTACCATCCCATGAGACATTAATGCGAATATCCAGAACATGCTTCAACTTTTTCGCCTCGCAAGTTTAAAAAAAAAATCCCTATGTGTGAAACAAAAAACTCACCGTGAATGCATGTTGTGTATTTTGTCATGTTTTGGCTTCTGCCATGTCGGCGGTTGTGTGTGTGTGTGTGTGTGTGTGTGTGTGGAAATGAATGTCCGAAGACTGTCAAATATGTATCGCCCATGTGTTTTAAATTTCTTCTTTTTTTTTTTATGTGCCGCCCCTGTACTAGAAAACGGTTCACTTCCATTTACACGTCTCTGATGTTGAGACGATAAAGTTGTGAAGTGCTCAGATATTAAGAGACTTGCAAGTACATTTGAACGTACTTGCAAGTACGTTTTAAAGGACCGAACGTACTCCAAAATCCAAAGTACGTTTGAACATATTTGACAGTCAAAATGTTTTTATTCCACAATGGCAGATCCACTCTTCCATATCTGACTCATTCAGAGTCGAGTAAGTACTTGTTCACACCACACCTTTACGGCAGAATTATGTTGTCATTGTGAAGGCTTATCAAATTGCACGTCAAAGTATTAAGTAAGCTTCCACTATATACATAATCGCAGGAAACTTTCAGATCAATTAATGCTTTGTCTGCCTTTATCCGTATCCTTAAGTGTATAATAGATCTGATTTTGTTTGTCCTAGTTAAGATGAATTGTTCTGAAATACATTGGGAAAGGACCTCAATGAAAAAAATTAAATCACAAATTGCAATTATGTGGGAAAAAAATCGCAATTAGAATATTTTCCATAACCGTCCAGCCCTACAAGACAATGGAAAATAAATTTAGAAATCCAAACCATATTGCAACCAAACATCAGTTTTATCTGCTTCTTCCAGAACTGAACCACCTTTTGCTGCATTTAGGACTTCTGGGAAGTTGGAAATATCCCACGTTGTGATAAATAATAATCTAAATACGTAATGATTGATTGATTTACCAGTCAAAGAAATGAATCAAACGCTTAGCGTCACTTTATACAGTGTAATATTTTAGTGTGTTTCCTTATCATAGGTTGGATATTTCCGACTTCCCGGCTTCTTGGAATGCCCCAAATAATGTTGTTGAAGAGGATGGAGTAAGGAAGCGTGCTGAAAGACAGAGGTCAAGAAGGGCTGGGTTTAATGACCAAATTCAGCTCTGGTGAACTTCATGCCATCTCTTGCTGTCAATTTCTGTATGTATTATATATGCGCACAATGTATTAAAAAAGAAAAACATTTAACTCAAAGCACTGATTGCGTACTGGAACATGCTGTTGTTTTTTTGTGCACATTGGGCCCTGATACCCAGCCACTGCAGGTCCGAAACCCAGAAAAAAATGGGTGGGTTCTGCAGTATGTTAATCTCGCCTTAAAAAAAAAAACTGCCCCAAACAAATCATGCCAGTAATTCTATGTGGCAACCTCTAATATGACAAGCTGAAAGTTGCAACATTATTGCCGGTCAACTTTTTAAACAGTATTTTTCTCTGTTGTAATAGCTGAGCCAGATGCTTCATCATTTTGTTATACTGTGGGCCTCAATGGTGTTTCAACGAAATAAAAATAATATAAGTCTTCAATCTGATTTGAAGCATGACTCTATTTTTCATGTTGTAACTTTCTGTCCATTCTACACTGTCTTTCTCATTCCTTTACCTTTCTGCCTGTCCACCGCCTTACCAGCCGCTTCTGAAATAACACATAACACAACCAATAAACAACAACTAACACCAAAGTACTGGAAAGACAGATTAAGGCATTAGCATGTATGATATATAGTCTCGTACTGTGACGATACAGCACATGAATTGTAACTGAAAACGACTGTAAGAGAATAAAGGCCATGTCATTGAGCATTTGAAACGCAGAGGTCGTTGCTGAGGTGTTCTATTGATGCACCTTAAAGCGGATATTGAACACTTTGTACACCAATGATTTATTTGAAGTCGTATCAAGTAATGTCACTGATGGAGCAGCACTATACACACTGCCTATATTTTTGGACACCATGGACATTTTTTTTTTACATTTAAATGTTTGTCCGTGCCCTGTGGTTGACTGGTGAGCAAACCATAGTGCAGTTTGCCTATTGCTAAAAGTCCGCTGGAATAGATTTCATCCCTCCCTCCCTCCCTCCCTCTCTTCCTCCCTCCCTCCATCCATCCATCCATCCATCCATCCATCCGCTTTATCCTCACAAGGGTCCTGGCCGTGTAGGAGCTGATCCCAGCCGTCTTTGGGTAATAGGCTGGGGGACACCCTGAACTGGTTGTCAACCAATCGCAGGGCACACAGAGATGAACAACCCTCCGCACTCACAATCACACCTAGGGACAATTTAGAGTGTTCCATTAACCTGCCATGCATGTGTTTGGAATGCGGGAGGGAACCGGAGTATCCGGAGAAAATCCACGCAGGCATGGGAAGAACATGCAAACTTCACACAGGAAGAGCCGGATTCAACCCCTGCATCTCAGCTGTGAGGCGGACGTGCTAACTGGTTGACCACCGTGCCGCTCGGAATAGATTTCAAGTTTTCCAGAATTGTGAACCACAAATGTGGAAGAACATGTATAAATGGATTGATGGATGGAATAAGTGTTCATTATTACATGTATTGTTGTTTGTTTGCGGATTTGATTATCTGTACTACTTCTCGACTTGAAGAATCCATAAAGGAATGCATACACTGATAACAACACAGTGTGTCCCAAATTAATATAATCGGATAGGAATTTAAATTTACATTTTTGTTTTACTGGGGAAGTTATTGTTTATTGTCGCCGAGAGGCGGAATCCTCATGTCCCCAAAACCACTTTACAGGAATTACCGGTACATAAAATGCCATCTTGCTTGTGTTACCCAACACCGCATCAAAAAGTTTGGTATTACACCTTTTAGTGTTATTGTTTACTGCACCAAAAACATTGATTAGACTACAATGGGCAAGTCAGCAGTACTAGCCATGCCCATCAAAGTTGCACCGAGCAAGGGCCTCAACGAAAGACAAGGTTTCAATACTGAACAAAAGATAATGACCGTGGTTCCAACATCTTCCCAAGCTCAATGTACTTGTTTAACTAAATGAATGAGTCTAAATATTTGAAATAAATCTCAGTGTAATGAAACAAATAAATAAATGAATATAATAACCTCAATTTTTATAGTTTAAATATATAAGAACATATTTGTGGTGCTCCAATCACAACTTTCCGTCCAATCACCGATCCCTGACCGAATTTTGCCCATTTTCTTTTTCCATAACGAACAGTATACACCTTCAATGCTCCAATCTTGTTTAATTGTAAAACAATGAACAATACCTGTGAAACAAAACAAACTCAGGCATGTCCAGCTCCGGTCCTCGAGTGCTGCTGTCCTTTTGTATGTCTCATCAAGCAAGCTCTGAAGAAGCCTGACAATGATCCTGATCATTTGAATCAGGTGTATTCGAGTAGGGTGACATATAAAACACACAGGACAGCTGCCCACGATGGCCGGATTTGGAAACCCCTGTTTTAGCTGCACATGAAGTAGTTCTCTGAATAAAAATGAAAAGGCAATTACAGTATTTATCGCACAGCTGTAGAGTTCAGTGGCTGACTTTGTCACACCTATATGGAGGGAGAATATTTTACAAAACTGGCACAGAGCCCGGTCCAGGCCGATTGATTGGTGCACCCTGAGAATATATGAAACATAAGATAAGATATCCTTTATTTGTCCCACACTGGGGAAATTTACAACATATTTTAATAAAAGCATTTATATGCATTCTTCTTAATATTTAGTACATTGCTCGTCTCTAGTATGTAAAATGCCATGGTGATGTTTCTTTTTCCTGCCACCATTTTTTTTCTTTACAGAGGAGGATCCTACATGATTTTTATTTTTTTTGGGGCGGGGGGTGGTCTCTGACCTGTCTGGCTGAGCTGCGAGGTACTCCGACTGCGTCTTGATGGTAGGATGGCAACAACACGCTGGCTGAGGCTTGAGCGACGCTTTTTGATCCCACTTCCCAAGCTCCCGAGGGCGGTGTCTGATTGGCTGCCATCTGCATGCTCCATGCCATAGATCTCGCCACTCACACTGGTACTCTTCATAATGTGGCGGCCCGTCGCACGCATGGCTCGACTGATCATTGATTTTGACAAAAATCACTCACATCACATCATTGGAAAACGAACATGCTTGAAAACAGTAGTGCGTATAATGTCTGTACCTGAAGCGTCCTCTGGGTCTCTCTGACTGGATGGACATGTAGCTGGTGCTACTAATCCGAGAGGCACTGCTGGTTCGAGAGATGGCTGATACATCGCTGACATCACTGTCTGAGGACTTATGGGAAGCATTCTCACTGCTCGTCTTGTGGTCCTTGAAGAGCTGCGGGAAACATGCATCATATAAATGATCATAGTGTCGTGGTTCACATGAGTGACATTCACACGATAATTGCTTCATAACCAAAATTGTAAATGTGAGGGTGGGTAATGACTGAGGAGGATTTGGAGGAACTGCTGGGTTCTTATGGAGAGAAGCCGACGAATAGAGACCTCGTGGAGTTGGAGGTGCAAAAATGTGTCAAGGAAGAGGAGGGAAACGGAAAACACATGAATGCCTATGAAGAAGTTTGAGACGAAATTGTTGGCCGAGGAGTTTTTTTTTTTTTTTTGACAAATCCCTTGCAATTTTCGAGCAACAGGAACTAAATGTTTAGCCCTGTACGAAGGTTGCAAACCAAATTAAGGAGGCAATACAGTGCTACTGCATCATTTCCGATAAGGAAAAAAAAAAAACGGAAACCGTCCAATCGTTCTTGGATCGGCTCGTTCGGCCGATACCCTCTGCCTCTGAAGAAGCTGCACCTGACCCAACCCTCTACTTTTTCCTTTATTGGAGAGCAGCAGGAGGAAGAAGAAGATGAAGAATCTCCTTAACATGTTAGTGACGATGACGACAACGATGTGATGACCCTCTACCCATGCTGTGACTCGCTCTCTCTTTTTTTTCCCTCCAGTGTTACACATTTTTAAAAACCATCGTGTTTTGTTCCTATTTAGTGTTATTTAAACGCAGTACAAACCCATGTAAGTTACTTATACAAGCCTTAAATATCTTACCTTCAAAAGAATGCCCTATAACGACTTACGACCAAATTCAGCTAACGTGTGGAACGTATGTTGTTTGTAAGTTGTCTGTGTGTATGTATATATATATCTAAATATAAATTAAAAAAAAATATATATATATATAAAAAAAAAAAAAATCCTCATCCCACCCCTCGGGTGGTGTCCGTCCCTCATTCAGCTCGGGTCCTCTACCAGAGGCCAGGAAGCTTGAGGGTTCTGCGCAGTATCCTTGCTGTTCCCAGCACTGCACATTTCTGGACTGAGATGTCCGATGTTGTTCCCGGGATCTGTTGCAACCACTCATCTAGTTTGGGGGTCACTGCCCCGAGTGCTCCGACCACCACAGGCACGACTGTCACCTTTACCTTCCAGGCTCTCTCCAGCTCCTCTCTGAGCCCTTGGTATTTCTCGAGTTTCTCATGTTCCTTCTTCCTGATGTTTCCATCACTTGGGACCGCTACATCCACTACAACGGCTTTCCTCTGCCCTTTATCTATGATCACGATATCTGGTTGGTTCGCCATTACCATCTTGTCAGTCTGGATCTGGAAGTCCCACAGGATCTTCGCTCTGTCATTCTCCACCACCTTCGGAGGTGTTTCCCATTTTGACCTTGGGGTTTCCAGTCCATACTCCGCACAGATGTTTCGGTAGACTATGCCAGCCACCTGGTTATGGCGTTCCATGTAGGCTTTCCCTGCCAGCATCTTACACCCTGCAGTTATGTGTTGGATCGTCTCAGGTGCCTCTTTGCACAACCTACACCTTGGGTCTTGTCTGGTGTGGTATATCTGGGCCTCGATGGCTCTGGTGCTCAAGGCCTGCTCCTGAGCAGCCAGGATGAGTGCCTCTGTGCTGTCCTTCAGGCCAGCCCTCTCTAGCCACTGATAGGACTTCTTGAGATCAGCCACTTCAGTTATGGTCCGGTGGTACATCCCGTGTAGGGGCTTGTCCTCCCATGATGGTCCCTCTTCCAGCACCTCATCTTCTGTTCCCCATTGTCTGAGACATTCTCTGAGTACGTCATCCGTTGGAGCCTTCTCCTTGATGTATTCATGGAGCTTGGATGTTTCATCCTGGACAGTGGCTCTCACACTCACTAGTCCCCGGCCTCCATCCTTTCGGCTTGCGTACAGTCTCAGGGTGCTGGATTTGGGATGGAACCCTCCATGCATGGTTAGGAGCTTTCGAGTCTTAACATCCGTGGTCTGAATCTCTTCCTTTGGCCACCTTATTATTCCTGCAGGGTATCTGATCACTGGCAGGGCATAGCTGTTTATTGCCCGGGTCTTATTCTTGCCATTGAGCTGGCTTCTTAGGACTTGCCTCACTCGCTGGAGGTATTTGGCCGTAGCCGCTTTCCTTGTTGCCAGTTCGAGGTTGCCATTGGCTTGTGGTATACCAAGGTACTTGTAGCTGTCCTCAATGTCTGCTATTGTTCCTTCAGGGAGTGAGACCCCTTCAGTGCGGACTACCTTTCCTCTCTTAGTCACCATCCGACTACATTTCTCAAGCCCGAATGACATCCCGATGTCGCTGCTGTAGATCCTGGTTGTGTGGATCAGGGAATCTATGTCCTTTTCGCTCTTAGCATACAGCTTTATGTCATCCATGTAGAGGAGGTGACTGATTGTAGCTCCATTTCTGAGGCGGTATATATATATATATATATATATTAGAGCTGTCAGTTTAGCGCGTTTTTATTGGCATTGGCAAATCAATTTTAACGGGATTAATTTTTTTCTCGCGAGATTAACGTGGCACACGTCACAAGCGGATGTTACTTGTTTTGAACTATTTTGTGTGGAAGGTTACAGTGTTCTGCGTTCATATAAATAGAGCGGGTGGAGCTTCTCTGAGTTTGTCTGACAGTGGTAGCGACCTACCGAAAATAAAACTCCAGTGTTGTCATTTGAAATGAGGTCTCCACAAAAACTGTAGAGAGACTTCCGCACAAGAAGGACCAACACAATCAACATAGCCATAGTTTTAGGGGGGAGTGACCCCCCCCCCCCCTTCAGAATGGTTTGCCCCAGCAGCACGGGAGAAGCGCGTGCGTGCGCTATTTTGTACGGCGGGCAGTTTTGAATACAGCGGCACATAATGAACACTGGTGTCCGGTGTCTCGTTATTCTTCAACAAACATACAGAAACAGACTGCTGTGTTCAAAGTAAACTTGAGAAAAACGAAGTATGCAACCATGGTTTAAATCTACTATAGGCTGAGTACTAGTTTACCTTAGATGTGCACTTTATAATGTTATATTGCTCTGTTTTGATTTTATAAAAAAAGCTGTTAAAGCAGCTGTTGTGTGACAAAATACTGTTTTCACTGTTGTTGATGGCCAGTAATATTGTGTGAGAGATTATGTGTGAATAACTGCTCCAAGTGAAAAATGTTCATGTAAAATTGAAAATCAAAATTGTTATTTCAGTAAATATTTGCATTTGGCACATAGAAAACTGATTCATGATTCCATGTTGATGAGAGAATTAAAATGGGGGGAAAATAGGACAAAAAATGTAAAAGGAAATTCAGAAACAATAAAAAATGTGTGAGTAATCACGATTAATTTTTTAGTCCATTTGAGTTAATTATGACAGTTGCATTTTTAATTAGATTAAATATTTTAATCGTTTGACAGCTCTAATATATATAGATATATATATAGAGAGAGAGAGAGACACACACACACACACGCACACGCACACACACACTCATTTTCTTATGAGTCTGACTCACTATTATGCGACATTACTAAGATGTGTTTTCAAATCGGTCTGTGCAACATATGGTTCTGTGTCACTCAATAATGAGATTTTTGGCAACTTATTTCGGAACTCCCAAAGTAAAAGACGACCTGAAACCAACCTCTCGTTTGTTCTTGAGTGCTCTATCCAGGTCCTGCTTGCTGGAGTTACTTGCAGCTGACATCCGGTTTGAATGAACTCTCATTTGGAGTTGACGGACGCGCTCCTCTGCTACCAGGGCTGGACAAAAACAGAAAATAAAACAAAGATTTTATCGAAAGAACTTCTGCTTTAACATCTAGTATTCTAGGCGATGGCTACGTGGTTTAGCATAAACATTTTGCTATCCGAGGTGTTTTCAAGAAACACAACTGATCAGATGTACTTTAAAATAGTACAAGGAGTCAAAAAAAAACCGATGTACCATATGTAGGAGAATTGCATAAACCTGTTTACGTTTACCTTGTTCTACACTGTTGCTCTTGGGGGGAAGCTGGGGGAGCTGCCTCACTTTGCGAGATGAGGATGATGTCACTGAAGAGGAAAGAGGTGTACCACCTTGGAGGTGTCCCCTATTATTACGTAACAAAGAAAATAGGGAACAGACAGTGAATTTTATCATTTGAGTAGAAGAGAGAAGAAAAAACACACAAGAAAAAATAAATTAAATCCAAATTATTCACGGAAAGGAATTCAAGACATTCTGTGAAATTCAAACCCAAATCCAATGACGTTAGGATGTGTTATAAATAAAGATAGACTACAATAATTTGTGAATCAAGTTCAACATATATTTCATTGACTTAATTCAAAGATATTGAATGTTCAAACTGATTGAACATTTTATGGATGCAACACGTTCCAAAAAGTGAAGGACAAGTGGCAAAAAAAAAAACACTGAGAAAGTTGAGTAATGCTCAGAAAGCATATTTTTGGAACGTTCCACAGGTGAACAGGCTAACTGGGAACAAACCGATGTCAGGAAATACAGTTTGATGCTACATCTGTAAGTGCAACTTGAAACTTCACTATTCAAAGCAAACACAATTCATCAACAAGACTCAGAAATGTCGCTGGCTTCTCTGGGCCCAAGCGCATCGAAGATGGACTGATGCAAAGTGGAAAATTGTTCTGTGGTCTGACGAGTCCACATTTAAAATTCTACAATTTGAAACAAATTCTCCTACATACAGATTTTGGAGAAACGTATGCTGCCATCCAAGGAATGTCTCTTTTGTGGATGGCCCTGCTTATTTCAGCAAGACAAAGCCAAATCACGTTCTGCACATGTTACAAAAGAGTGGCTTTGCAGTCAAAGAATGCGGGTACTAGACTGGCCTGCCTGCAGTCCATACCTGTATCCCACCAAAAATGTGTGCCGCATTTTGCAAGTATGGGAAGTAATTCCACCTACAAAGCTTCAGCAAATAGTGTCCTCAGTTCCCAAACATAGTAAAGATGACACTGCCCCAGCATTTTTGGAACATGTTGCAGCCATAAAATATTGTGAAGACATGTATCAATTTGAGTATTAAATATTTGTAGTGCAGCGGCCCGGTGATACAGCGGTTAGTGCGTTGACCTCACAGTGCAGAATACTGGGTTAAATATCCAGTCCGGCCTCCCTGTGTGGGGTTTGCATCTTCTCCCCTGGCCTGCGTGTGCTTTCTCCGGGTACTCCGGTTTCCTCCCACATTCAAAAATCATGTATGGCAGGCTGATTGAACACTCAAAGTTGTCCCTATGTGTGAGTGTGGGCGTGGGTGGTTGTTTGTCTCTGTGTGCCCTGCGATTGGCCGGCAACCTACTGCCCAAAGACGGCTGGGATGGGCTACAGCACTCCCCGCGATCGGAAAATGGATATTTGTCGTGCATTCATATAGGTTGAACATGATTTGCACATCCTTGTATTCTGTTTTTATTTATGTTTCGGGTTTGTAGTTTAGTCAAATCGATAAAACAACCAAAAATATATCACTAGTGTGAAAAACGTTTACATTTTGCTTAAAACAACAATCAGGGAAAGGTGGCAAAAACATTTAAGCCATAGGAGAAGCAAGGGGTAGATTGGTCAGCAAATTAAGCAGAAACGGATTCTGTCAACAAGATTTACACACACACGCGCACACACACAAACACACACACACAAAAACAAAATGGATGGTGGAAGTGGGTGAAAGTGGAAATGTCTTGCTCTGAAAGTACTTAGCACACACTGTACATTTAAAACAAAGCAAGAATAAAACAGTAGAAATTACTGTATTTTCTGCACAATAAGACGTTTCGGATTATAAGGCGCACCTTCAATGAATGGCCTATTTTAAAACAGTTTTCATATAATACACTGGATTATAAGGCGCATTGAATAGAAGCTACAATAGTGGCCGCGGTTGCCATGCAGAACTGGTCACAAAAACGGACATTAAACATAACTACAAATGGCATGAAAAAACACTGTGGCGAAGTAGTGTGTGGCGAATGCACATTTCAATTAGTGTCGGTCAGAACACCTTTAGGTTACAATTGGTTCCTGCTAATAATCACCACTAGACGGCATGGGAACACTAACAGGGAAACAACTCAATGGGGAATATAAATAGATTGTAACTTCATACAAAAGGCGCATCGGATTATAAAGTGCACTGTCGGCTTTTGAGAAAACTGGATGCTTTTAGGTGTGCCTTATAGTGCGGAAAATACGGTATTCAATAGAGACATTGAATGACAAAATCATGACTGCTTATATACATCCGCTGGCCGACAGAGGGACACAAGCATGTCCACACTAAACAATGATAAACACAAAAACAACACAGTAGATTATTCTGAGGAAGTTTGGGCTTGATTTGTCATATGGAATGCAACACGGAATCAAACAGTTACAGCTTGTTCCGACTACAGTGGCTCGAGTAAATGAAAGAGCATTTGCTTTACCAAAAGGCTGCAGGAGCCTATAAGTCGAAGGCTTTACTCTGGCGCACTACTACTCTACTCTGCTGCTGGAGACCTCTCATTGAAGTGAATGGGACCCCGCACGCGAGCAATGCACGCGCTTGAGAAAATATTTTCTCTTAATCATCAAAAATGCATCAATTAGTACACATGCATCAGTGCTGTTGTAAAATAAATTTATGTTGATGGTACATAATATATTGTTATGACCTTGAGATGGCCGGCTCGTCTTAAGTTCCTTGCAGCATCGCTTTTCGTCAATCAGAAAACAGTGATGACATGGCATTGGTTGGCCCGAGGTGGCCGGCGCTTTCGAACCACCTCTGAGATAGTTCCGAAAATCAGTTACTTTGAAAGCGCTCAGGCTCCAAAAGGTGTAATGGAAATGCAACCCTCCGGGGCCAAGCAAGACTGTCTCAGTGTGGAACCGGGCAAATGGAAAAGAGCCTTTCGTGACATGATGTGTGCAGGGACAGTGCCAGGATTTTTTCTCTACTGGAGCTAAAGCAGGTGCTTGACGGATACATAGGGGGAGTTCAGAAAATAATTCATATATATTGTAGAATACTGTCATCATATCTTGTCGCGCCAGTACTGGATCCATTGCTTGGCAGCATCACTAGTGTCTAAGAGGTCTTGATCTGTGCAGGTGGGCCCCAGTTCACAGTCCCGAAGAATGTGCTCCATTGTTTGTATTGGGTGGCCACACGGACATTCACTGCTGAGTGAGAGTCCCCATTTATAGGTGTTGTTCCGAGTCTTGCCTACTCTGGTTCTAGCTCTATTTAATGTCACCCAGTTCCTTCTTGAGAGGGCTGTTCCACTTGGAAGATGTTCGTTTGGGCTTTGGATTGCACCATTTAGTGCAGAGCTGTCCCATTCTCTCCATTTTTCGAGCCTGTGGTTTGTTGACTGCTCAGGATCTAAACTATGGACAGTCATAAAGCTCTTTCTGGACTTCAGTCTTCTTATTGATTCACTATGACCATAGAGGGGGTGTCTTGTGTCATTTTCTTGATTATGCTTTTGTGCCCTTGCATGAATGTCTCTACGTATGGGTGGTGGTGCGATGCCCGCCAATCTGTAGAGTGCTGGCAGTGGTGTTGGTTTTAGTGTGCCAGTAATTATTCGGCATGTGTTGTTCAGCTCAGGATCTATTTTGTGAGCATGACATGATCTTGCCCATGCTGCTGAGCAATATTCAGCAGTAGAGTAGCATAGTGCTAGAGCTGTTGTTCTCAGAGTTTTAGGATCTGTTCCCCAGTTAGAGTTAGCAAGTTTAGCTAATAGGTTGTTTCTTGTGGCAACTTTTGACTTGAGTTTCCTTACATGTTCTGCGAAGGAGAGCGTTCGATCCAATGTGACTCCAAGATAGACGGGATAGTCAACATGCTCAAGTCTCTCATTATTCCAGTGGATGCTTAATTTTCTATTTGCCTAGTGGTTATTTAGGTGGAATGCACACACCTGCGTCTTTCCTGGATTGGCATTAAGTGAGTTTTGTTTATAATACTCTGTTAGGTGTTGAAGAGCAGCTGATAGTCTCCTTTCTGTGGTTTCAAATGAGCGTGATTGGGTGGCAATACACAGATCATCGGCATATATAAATCTTCGGATGTTTACAAACTTTGGCTGGTCATTTGTGTAGATGTTAAAAAGTACTGGAGCCAGAACAGAGCCTTGTGGGAGACCATTTTTTTGTGTTCGGTATCTACTTTTCTTGCCATCCATTTCTACAAAGAAGCGTCTGTTTGTAAGCAGTGATTGTATGATTTTCACAATCGTTGTATTATGAACAGCTTTGGCAAGTTTCAGGAGAAGGATTCTGTGATTTACTGTGTCGTATGCAGCAGTCAGGTCTACAAAAACTGCACCAGTAATTTGCTTGTCCTCAAAACCATCCTCGATGTACTGAGTGAGGTTTAATATTTGGCTACAGCATGATCGCCCCGGACGAAATCCAGCCTGGTCTGGCGATAGTTGTTGTTCCACTGTAGGGTGCATTCGGGCCATTATCATTCGTTCATATAATTTGTAGAGGGTGCATAGGAGCGAAATAGGACGATAGCTTTTTTTATTCTCTGGGTCTTTACCAGGTTTTAGCAGGGCCACGACTCTTGCTCTTCGCCATATCTTCGGGATCTTTAGACTTGCTGCACAGTTGTTGAAGAGAGCAAGTATCCATGATCTGGTCTTTGTACCGAAGTGCTGAGTTATCTCTGTTGTAATACCATCAAGTCCTGCTGCTTTGCCAGGTTTGAGGTATTTCATGGCTTCCAAGAGTTCTTCCATGGTGAACGGATTGAAGAGTTCATCACTTTCTTGCATGATGCAGTCCATTTCTGATTTCATTTTTTTGAGGTATCCTCGCTCTTTATTGGGTGGTTTTCCATTGAGTAGTAGTTGGTTTGCCACTTCGTCCGGTGTAACGGCAGCTGTTCTTGTTCGGATGTTCTTTTCTGTATTCAATTTCTTTATTGTGCTCCATGCCTTCTTGCTATTATGAGTCATATCTGTGTTGCATATAAGTTCTTGCCAGCGTTCACATTTACCATTTGCAACAGAGGCTGTTAACAATTCACCTAGTTGGATGGTATTTTCATCAAATGGATCTGCATTATATGCTTGAACATAATCCTCATAAAGTTCCTTGCTTTGATCTGTTAGGCAAGGAATGAAGGTCTTTCTGCATCCTCTTGGGATGTGTCTCCTGGGAACTTCCCAGACAAGCTTTTGGAAGTGTTCATAGTTCTCTGCTCGTGCTGCAATGGTGGAGATCCTGGAATCTAGTTCAAGGGTGAGATCTTCCCATTTTGCCTTTCTAAAGTTAAATCTGGGTGTTGGTAGAATACTGTGATTGACTGGTAACCAGTTCAGGGTGTCCCCCGCCTACAGCTGGGATAGGCTGCAGCAACCCCCGCGATCCTCTTGAGGACAGGCGGATTACAAAATGGATGGATGGATGGATATTTTAGAATATCAAATAAACTACCTACACGGATTTCTAACAGGCCTATAGCCCCTCCGAGCCCTGGTGTCGCCCATCCCGAGATGGTGTCATCAGGGTGATTTATAAAGGGACTCTGTCACAAAAAATATGTGTGCGTGTGTGTCTGTGTGAGAGAGAGAGAGCGCGAGAGAGAGAGGGTGCTTGTGCAGATGCCTGAATAAAATGTACCTCACTGAGTGGAGTTTCAGGCACCACAGAGTAAACTAAACAGTAGTATGGATGACAGTCATGACACACATACACATTTTAAAACTTGTTGCCAACGAAACTTTGAAACCATTGCTGAGAACTTGGTCTTGGGCAAAAAATGAATGTGCGCACATAGAAGCTGCAAATGCAATTCCCAGTACCCCCCCCCCCCAAAAAAAAACCAACCAAATACTTTATGTCAATGCAAGTGGCAGACACAATTGCGCACAATTTCACACTAAAAGCAGTCCAAGCTACCGCAAGTTTAAAACGAGCACAAACTACAGCTTCATAAGGGGAGGAAACAATACCAAACCAACAAGACAAAACAATGTCAACACTATCCACAACCAGAAACACAAACCAGTGCGACTCTTGGAAAAGAGAGCGGAAAGATGCACAAACGCAAAGCCTTTACACAATGCGGATGGCAAATTGTGTAGAATTTGTCTGTACAGTATATTGTTACTCTGACAAATTCTACTTTGTATGCCACACAGTCACTGTGTCAAAGTCGTGACCACAGAGTACCAGGAATTTAGGACAAGAAAGCTAGCGGGAAAAGTATAGTTTGTGATTTTATCCTGTATGTGTTCAAATAAAGGACACTATTTAACGTCACTACCGCTGGCACAGGAATTATAAATGTAAAAGCAAAATGAACACAACGTCACGCTGGTGAGGATTCCCTGGCGTGAAGAGCAAAAAATACATGAACTAAAAAATACTATTGAAATAAAAATCGCAATTCAAGTATATCTGTGCTTTACTCCACACAAGATAAAATCACGTTCTATTCTTTTTTCGTTATTTAAAAACTAGATTGGCAATATTCAAGTTGATCAAAAAGTATCTTGAAATTAATAAAAAGTTTACAAAGGATTAAGAATGAAAAACACGTGAAAACATAAATTGTAGTTTGAAAGGAAACAAAAGGCAATAATTGATGGAAGTAATTGTTGTATATGAAAGTGTTTCTTAAGTAGTTGCATAAAGGTTTTAAGTTGGTACTCAGTGGTGTCACAAGTCGAGCTCAAGAGAGCAAAGAGAGAAGTCATGGGTCCACAAAAGGGTACCTGTCATCTTCAGGGGAAGCATGTTGGATAAAAATCCTGGGGCTCGGAGGACGTCTCCGGGGCAATGAATGGAACAATGATTTTCTATGTGTGCACAAGGACAAAAATAATGGTTTTGCGTAACCACTAATATTTTTAGGTCCAACACAGTCCGTCACATAACATGAATGTACAACACCATTATTATTTAAAAATCCATATTATAGACATGAAGTCTTGTTTGATGCTCATAATGGAAAAAAAGATGCCTCAGATGAAAGGTAAATGATTGACATATGTACATTACATAGTAAGTACAAAACCTAAATGAAACCACTACATCGCCTAAAACTAGGGAGTGATATTTCCAGGTCTTACATCTTTATGTCATATGTAAACGGTACAGACTTACCGGCCCAACATTCCAACACATCTTATGACACTGTCAGAGAGCTCTGCGGTATGAAATGTGTTGATACTTTCTACCACTTGAGAGCAGCAGAGGTAATCCTATTCCTTATTTGCTCATTGCTTCAGAAACTGTACTGCAGCGTAAAGCCAAAACCGCCTCAATGTTTTCTTTTTCGAAATTTCATTTACAGCTCTGTTTCATTTCAGTTTTAGGAATATTAGCGTTTTACTGACTATAGTAAAACACCACCAGGAAACAAATGTCTCTTTTGTACCGCAGGCACTACTGTATTGCTATGACTTAAATTGTGGATACCAGACATAAACAACTGCAATTGTTTAGGACACAACTCGGTCTCACTAAGCAGACACATTTCTCCGGAGATGATGAAAGACTGTATTTGACATAAATTACTGAAGGTCAAATTGTTGGATTAAGAGCATGTAAATAGGATAGAGAATTAGGAATGTGCGAGTGGTGAAATGAATCACAGCAGAAGAAGAATTAGACGCTGAGGTGTGTATAACAAAAAAAAACCCCCAAAAAGCAATGGTCTTTCACCAGTCACTAGTAAAACTCTTAACTTACCGGTAATTGAGCAATGAAACGTTATTGCTAAAATCATTTGAATGTGTTAATATGAACACAACTGAAAAAGAAAAAATGATCAACAGTGAGTGCCTTGGGGCGTTGTGACGGTGATGCAAGATATTTTTGAAAAGTGGGGAAAAAAGTGCAATAGGAGGGTGGTGGATACAGAGCATGGTACCTTTCCAATTCAGGTGAGGGGACATGATAATCTGGAGTCAGACAGTTGGTGCTAGCACTCCTAACCCTGTCCAGAGAAGGCTGAAGATCACTAGAGGCATCACAGCACAACATGCCATCCAATGGAGGAAGAGGAGGATGGAGAGGAGAGACGGGGCAAGAGGTCAACCACAAAGAGAAAAACAATGGACAAACACAAAACTTACTTCAAAAGAAAGTTTGGTTGGATTCACAAAATGAGAAGTCTGAGAACTAAGCCATGCCTGGCTGCAGGGCACAATGACGTGGCCGGGATGCGTCTTTAGGGTGCAATTACCTGAGTTACCAATCTCACTGCGTGATGACGGTATAATTATCAGGGCGGGGATTCTAGAATGGAGCTTAGCTTAGCTTTTGACATGCTTGCACGGTACACTGGTGACTGATCATAGCAGAGTTCCCAAAACAGTATGCATTGCAAATAAAGATGGAGCACAACTGAACCTAATTGTAAATAAGTTACTGAAATATCCTTCGTCAACCATAGTAACAGCGGCTATTTGGTATTTCGTACTTACTACGACACGCACAAAATACTATTTGAGAAAATCATGAATTTACCACCACAAAGGTTGGCCATATGCTTCAAAGAAAGGGAAGCTATGAAATCAAATTGACAATATTGTACAATACAGAGTCATCGCTGCATTTAGTTGTTGGCATTTCGTCAAGGAATTCGTCTGAAAACACAGTCAAAAAATACGATTCAAACATTGCGGTTGGGAAAATGACTTCTTTTCATTCATAAGAAATATTTCTTCACCTCCAACCAAAAGTTTTCCCCCCAAAAATGCCATTCCAATAAACACTGTAGTAGACTAGAAGTACAGTACAGCATACCAAATAAGTGAGTCTATAAAAGCGGTTGAATTGTGACTCACACTATGATGACATTGTAGAATTCAAAGTTGTTTACGACGATACATTGGAAAGTCATACTGTACATACATATTTTAATTGTGACATACATTACATATTTAAACATGACAGAAACCTTAATTGTAACAAAAAACAAACAAACATAATAGGCTAGAACATTGTGGGAAATGTACTGTGCAGTGTGCAATGAACTAGAGGTAGGAGGAAGTCATATCTGAAAGTCAGGTTTGGAGAGAGAGTCCCAAATCCTATAATTGCCAACGAGTCAAGTCAGGTGACTCACATCCCACACCGCTGCTATGGATGCGTTGAAACACTTTTATGTTTTGTTTGAAGCATATTCACCTTACCTTCTACTTAACTCCTCAGGTTATTGTATTTTTTTGTATAAAAGTGGCATCCTGGGTGGGAGGGTTTTACTGTGCCTAGTCGTCCTCTTGAATTACGGTAAGTGTGTATGCCAGCAACAAAAGCGGCAAAATGGACAAGATTGCAGGAGAAGCGAAGAACAATGAATTGCGTTCGGCTGTTAGGACAACAGAGAGAAAGATTTTCATGGGGCAAATGAAGAATAAACTTTATCTGTTGTTTTATGCAGTTGATTATGTCATGGGAGAAATGTACTGCATTTCGCAGCTTTTAGGACTGAATTCTGTCAGTTATTGTACAGTTACTGTATATCCATTAAATGTGATTATTATTGTTATTATTATATATATATTTTTTTAGCAGCCGGGCTTTCCAAAGTCATACTGTAAGCCTGCTGACCAGATGCAATCAACATTTTATTTTTCCTGGTAAAGGATTTTGTTTCAATATGTATCGCTTTACTATTAATGAGGTAAAGTGTCCTCTGAGAGATTACATGCACCCCTTTGACTAAAAGTTGAGGCAACGACTCAAATTTTGTGGAATATTTCAACTTTCATATTTTAAAAACACAGTTTGTTTGTTTTTCTTATCCCCACAACTTTTGGTAAACCAGGTCCTGAAGAACGGTTAACATTGTAGCCTAAAAATTGACTTTGTAGGATTCCTAATGTTTGTCTAGTATAAAATAGAAACATGTCAAAACATAAATATTTTTAAAAGCGTCAACAGGAAAACGACGGTAATAAAACAATATTTGAGTCACTCTCGACTGAAGGTAATGATATGCATTGGCCTGCAGTGCCCTCTTGTGGCTTACAGGCAGAGTTGCAAACGAATTACTTGAACGAGATCCACTGTTCTCCAGATTTTTTCCCCCAAAATATTAACACATTTTGGTGCAATTTAGCAGTAAACATTATTGCTTTAGCAGTGACTGACTCTCCTGACAGCTGTTTAAAATATAACCAATGTGTAACATGTAATCTTTCTGTTAATCCTTACGAATGTTTTGGTTTGTTTGTTTTGGATGAATAATGCATTGAAAATTATGACAATTGTCTTTTTAAGTTATCTCTCCTCACAACAGGATAATGCGCTGGGTGACGCTGGGTTTTACAACATTGAAATCTGCCATTGGCTCTTTCACGGAAATAGGATGCAAGTACATGTTCTGAGCCAGAAATTCACACCCAGAAGCACATAGCATGGAATACGACATGAGTTACCTTAAGTGGATGCACTCAGCACTTTTGCCTCGCATTGATTGGTGGATCATGATGACCTCACTGTGGTAACCATGGGGATGGATGACACATGAGGAAATCAACAACAATTCCCCAAAACAGGAGAGCAAAAGGGAAAAGAGAGTGAATTGGAACGAGAGGACGCTATGCGCAAACACAAATGCAGACAGGAACACACGCCCGCATGCCAAAACACACAAATTACAATGTACCCTTTTCAAGGTGTTTTTCAAAAAAGTAATCAGTAGGCTACAGCACCAAACTCTGCTCAAGGTCCAATCCAACCATGAAAAGCAAAGATTTGCGTTACAATTGTGCAAAAAAAAAAAAGAAAAAAAGAAAAAAAAACCAAGCATTGTACTTGACTCGTAGAATGAGGATTCACCATCAATGGCATTCACACACTCCACAAAGTCAAATGTTTTGCCCCTTTCTAGCATACACTACAAGGCTGTCGGTGTTGCTCTAAATCCAAGTTAGACAATAAGTGAACATACAAGGATTCAAGGGAAATACCTGTCATCCAGGTATTCCGGATCCGTGCGGTGACCTCTAGCAGAGTCATAGTAGCGGGACGGAGACCGAGAACGCCTGGAGTGCGAAAGCTCATCGTCGAGACTCCTGAAAATAAAAATCTAATTAAAGACGGAAATTACTTATGTCACTGTAGTGGTCAGGCAATATGGCAAACAATTCTTGGCTGGGCTCAGTTGGCTCAGACTGTCAAAAGCAGAGCTGGCAGTACAATGAGTTCCGGAGTAGTTGGCCATTTCATTAGAAGATGGGCTCTGTTTGATGGTTTCCAAC
This sequence comes from Hippocampus zosterae, assembly GCF_025434085.1. Taxonomy (NCBI): domain Eukaryota; kingdom Metazoa; phylum Chordata; class Actinopteri; order Syngnathiformes; family Syngnathidae; genus Hippocampus; species Hippocampus zosterae. Next base: position 19,355,377 of record NC_067461.1, on the reverse strand, counting down.
ATTCCTCTTCTCCCACACACTGTCATGTACACTGAGAAAAGACGGTGTGTTGAATTTACTTAATTTCATTTTGTCAAGTGGTTGCACGAAATAAGATCATTTGTGTCCGGATACACTTTACAAGTAGACAACGATACGACTGACAGTATGCATTTACATTCAGATGTTTTATTTAACGCAAACACTTCATCAAGCAAATGGAGTAAATTCAACACACCATTTTTGTCGGTTCGCCTTTTCCTACATATTGAAGATGTGGCACCAAATGAAAACATGGCTGAAAACAAAAAAATCGGCATTTTTCGGGATGTACGACAGAAGAAAAGTACTTTTCAAAGTCCAAGAATGTATTGGATTTTTGGATTGGATTGGATACAACTTTATTGTCAAATGTGCTGTATGTGTAAAATGTGCTGTAACATACAGCACAGATGAAACTTCTTCCCTCTCAACATAAAACAAGAAACGAGAGGAGCCGCTGAGGGTGTCCGCGCTGCCATCAAAAGAAAAGTTAACCAAAGAAAAGACAAAATAATACAAGATAACTTATCGGTATTAACATGAGGAAGATCTTGGTACTTACACGAAGAGCAAAATGTTGCAAGAGCATTTTGCAAACACATTTTCGATTGGCATTTTGGATACCACTTTCCAAGTTATAATGTAGCCCACTATCACGCAGCATTGACCCTTCCAATGAAACATCATTTTCAAATCATGTCACTTCTCACCTTTGTGCAGGGACATTGGCTGGCCGGGAACGCATATATCCCTGCTCCTCGCGGTGGGGGGATACTGAGCGAGAACGTATATGATACGAAGTCGTCCTCTGGCGCTCGGGCACCTCTAGGGTGGACGTGGGCTCCCGTTGTCGCTCCCTGCCACGTCCCTCTGCTGCCAGTGATGGTGCATGTAAAACGCAGATGGATACACGCCAACTAGTCATTCACAAGTAAATGAACCTTTCAAACTGTGAATCAAGCATTATTTCAGAGTTTATAGGCAAACGATCAGGATGTCTAATCTTGTGGACGGACGGATTATCAGCCTGATTTGGAAATGTTGTAGACTGTTACTTGGGACACTTACGTAAAATAATAAGTCCATCAAAATCACTGGGCCATTTCACTTTTCCGATGCCATCTACACTGAAAGGATTAAAACAGTGGGGCTAATCCCTTTATGTCGACCCAGTACATTTGGGTTCGCCATCAAAAGATGAATATGAGACAAGAGATCAACATTTAGGATTTTATTTCCAGGTCCATGTAGGTCTGAACTTAGGAGATTGTATCTTATGTTTGAATGCATCCACTTTTCACGCAAGCAAAAGTGTTTTATACAGCCTCACTTCGTTTCAACTTTCTATGAAACGGATTCTTTATGAAATAAATTGTGTGTAGTCCACTCAGTTTCAGATATGTGTTTTGCATGTGAATACTTAACACTTTTGGAGCAATTATAAAAACCAAAGAGCTGTCTGTGTAAGAAAAGCGATTGTGAAGCCGTGCAAATGATGCACGATAAGAGGCAAACTGTTAAGAACAATGGAACATCCAGGATGGAATTTGGCAAAAATGACAGAGATGATACCCCCCCAGCCATAAAAAAAAAAAAAATGCAAGGAAATATTAAAGACTGATGAGATGACACTTTGCCTTTACCAAAGTGACGGAAGGGAAGTTTTGTGAGTGAAAAAAACGACATGCTTGCATGGCTTCTTCTGGGACAGGCTCTCAAATTTTCTTTGATGATGTACAAGAGCCCTCGTTTTACAATGCCAAGTAGCTTTTAGGTCACGACTGGTATGAACCGGTTTAAGCAGTGGCGTACGAATAAGTTGTCGCGGTGCACAAGAAGGCACGCTCGGTAACCCCTTGACTTACTATTTTTCATTTGACCATTTAAGAGTTATGTCCAAAAAATGCTTTTTGACTGGGATTTCTTTCCTCAAGATCCAAAACACACGGAATTAAGAAAAATGCAAAGGTGACGTCAGCGGGTCAGAGTCTTGATGCAGTTATCACAAGTAAAGTATTCATTCATTCATTCATTCATCTTCCATACCGCTTGATCCTCACGAGGGTCGCGGGGGGTGCTGGAGCCTATCCCAGCTGTCTTCGGGCAGTAGGCGGGGGACACCCTGAATCGGTTGCCAGCCAATCACAGGGCACACATAGACGAACAACCATCCACGCTCACACTCACACCTAGGGACAATTTAGAGTGTTCAATCAGCCTGCCACGCATGTCTTTGGAATGTGGGAGGAAACCGGAGCACCCGGAGAAAACCCACGCAGGCCCGGGGAGAACATGCAAACTCCACACAGGGAGGCCGGAGCTGGAATCGAACCCGGTACCTCTGCACTGTGAAGCCGACGTGCTAACCACTGGACTACCGGGCCGCCCACAAGTAAAGTATTTGCAATGAAATAGTTACAAGACTCTCACCAAAATTCGCTTTTGTTATGAACCAATTCTGGCTCAGATCCATAAGAGATCAGGAAATAAAAACTGAACTCTTGATCTCGTCTCATGGTCATCTCTTGATGACAAATTTAATGTGTCTAGCCTCCGGCAAAACTAAAGAAATAACCATGCTCCATGTTTTTGGAGGGGAGTAAATATGGAAATTGGATTGCAGTGAGCAAACATTTAATGGAACTGAAGAGTGAGAATAGTTTATTTATTTATTTATTAAATAATTATTCTGTATTTTAAAATAATAAAACAAGTCATTCTTTGTTGTTGCATCAGGACATCAGCTAAAGATAAAAATAGAAATAAAGAGCGTGATCAGCCTTGAAGGCATACAGTATGTGCATCCTTGCTGGTCTTTGTTTTGATCCCAAGGTCCCTGGCTTCATTTCTAACAGTGCAATACCTCAAAGCTTGCAATGGCCCACTAGTTTCTCTTTGAGTGGGTCTACCATTTTTCCTTCCCATTAATATCTACCCCGACGCACCAGATGGTTTGTTTTACAAAACAGTTTTTTTCTCAAGCCCATCTGGGAACGACTTGATCCAAGGTGTTCAGAAAGAAGGGGAACTTTTCCGAAAAAAGTTGCAAGGTGACTGGATGATGGTTTTCATCACAAAAAGCATAGATTGCGTTTCCATGCTTTTTATTTTGTTTGAATGAACAAATGGTGCCATTTCAAACTGCATGATCAAACTTCTGCCATTAAAATGCATCCGCGCATATCTTTTAGTCTTGCCTTTTGTTTAGAAGCTTTTTTTGAGCTTTGAAGACACTGAAACCGACACAAAACTAATAACAATTGCCTTTTGTCTTCTCATAGGATGCTCTGCAGTTACCAGTTTCATCAACAGTATACTTCGCAAAATGAATTTTCAAGATTTCATACGAGCATTGTTGTGAATGTGCGTGACTCACAAGTTCAATGAACATATGACTTCTAGCCATAACCCTGACACAAAATTTACACTTTTAGATTTTCTCATGCATGTTTATTTGCTGGTCAGTGTTTGTCGCAGATAGTACGTTTTTTTTTTTAATGCCACGACCAGTTACGTTTTCAAGTAAATCCTTTGTAATCAAAGCTAAAAACGTGTTTGTAGAAAGCTGGAGTGGGTGAAGGCATAGTAAAAGGAGTCGAGCATTATTGTGTGAGATTTTTTGGGGGGAAAGGGTACCGATTAAGTGTTTTTCTTTAATAAATAAATGCAATTATTTGGGATAAATGATTTAAAAAATACATAATAATACAGTAAATGTTAAAAATGCCTTTCATGTGGTTTCATAAGAATTAAAAACATAATTCACTTGATTGTGTTTCTCAGACTTTATTTAATGTAAACATGACTGGAACTGAAAGGGCCCTATTATTGTTCCCAGTGCAAGCGTAGCACAAAGCACTGTCTAACCACGCACATGCGTGGTGTTTTCTTTCTTTAGTTATTGTGCAAGACTATTTTGCACGCTGTAGAATTGGGCATAATGGTGCATTCATATCAGGGACGTACACGTGCACGCTGAATTTGACACATCGGAAACAGAAATAGAAACGCGGGGGTCCGTGCATGACATTGGTGGGTAAACTGTAAGATCTTCCATTGTGGATGATGTAGTTGGCAGCGCATGTTACACGGGCAAGTGGAGACCACCTTACACCCACAACTGTCCATGTGTAACCCCCCCACCCCCACCAACCATCATGAATCACAAACGTTCCTAATCAGATGATAACAGCAGCTCATCGTGTACCTTTCCTTGTTTTGCAGCAGCATTTTACCACATGTTGAGTCATCAGGAAATATCCAGTTAGCCTTCTCGCTCTCAAGGCAGGCTGGGCAACATACACCACCACAGCGGGATGTATATGAAACAGGGATTATGCGACTGAAGTGTGGACTAATTTTAAAGGTTTCTTAAATGCAGTGTATGGCATTTACAATATCAACATTACAGCCATGTTATTCAGAATCCCTCATTTTGATGGGGCTAAATAACAGTTTAACTTTTTTTTTTTCTTGTTTGATTTTGATTTTCAGTCAAATATCAAATATTTGACCAAATACCTGCCTACTGGCCGGAGACAGCTGGGATAGGCTCCAGCAGACCCCGCGACCCTAGTGAGGATCAAGCGGTTAGGAAGATGAATGAATGAATGAATGAATATCAAATATACTACGGATGGACAAGCGATACCGCAATCCCAGTCAGCAGTCACCTCTGTATCAACATACAGTCTACAACATTGTACTTTTGACATCACCAGGGTGAACGTGTTCGATGGTTACTTGTTGAGTGAATGTTGGGTTCAATGTTAATTTTTTCACTCCGTTTACAAACATACAAAAACACTACACAGAAAGAAACATTGGAAGCATTGCATAGTACAAAAACAATCCCCACCCACCTTTAGAAACTACTGCTGTACCCTCAAATTCAGGCTCTGTTAGACGCTGAGAACCTACATACACACAGGCATACACACACAAACACACACACACACACACACACACACACACACACACACACACACACGCATGCATGCAGACATTCCAGTACATATGAAGTATTAGGGGAGGGAAGGAAGTAAAAGCAGTACACATTATACAAAGTCTATGATTGGCAAAAAAAAAGTATTTCCCAGGGAGCACAAACACACAGAGAACAGGACAGAGCTTAAAAAAAAACACTCATAATTAAGTACAAGTAGAGACACAGACATGCAATACTTACGCTGCAGCTTCCTGCTCGGGTTGTCGGTGTGTATGTGTCGACGAGGCAGATACGGGGAAGGGCGGGGGAGCGGTATAGATGAGACATCATGCGTTTGGAGGGGATACCAGTGTGGCTTGTCGTCCAGCAAGGCTGTCTCCAGCTCTATCAGGATCTGCCAATTCAACGTTTTCATTGCATATACCTAATGGTTCGTTTTAAAACAGTGAGTCTGTGATTTTACTTCAGGAATTGCTGTCCATGTAATTTTTATATGTTGACTTCAAAAAAGTGCAGAGTGCAGCGTATGTGTGTGAACGTGTGTGTATGTGTGGGTTTGGGTGTATTACTTCTCCCATAAAGATGCTGTCCTCCTCTGGTGATCTGGGCTGGTCCCACACGGTCAGTTCCAACATGTGGTTGCGGAAATCCCTACGATGGATGTGAGTGTAGAGGAAAGTTTGGTTCCACTTGGGCTCGCAGGTCTTCTTCACTGCTTTTGTCCTGCGTTTACTCTTGTCACTATTCAAACAGGTCCAAACACAAATGTGAAGATTTTTTTTTTTTTTTTGCATTCAGCAAATGCCACTCTTGATGATTAAAAGCCGGTGTGGGCCCCTGTACTGTAACGACAGTGTATTTAGTTATGTAATTCAGAAAAGTAGCAAACCTCAAAATATAATCCATCCATCCATCTATCAATTTTCTGATCCAACTTGTCCTCACAAGGCTCGCAGGGTGTGCTGGAGCCTTCGGGCAATAGGCGGGGAACACCCTGAACCGGGTGCCAGCCAATTGCATGTCTGTCATGATTCTGTTTAGGACCAACAGGTGGCACTGTAGGGCTCTTCCTGCAGCTGCACACCTGTTGGGCGTTATCGAATTATTGCTTTAAAAGGACCCCCAGTACGACACTGGTGGTCGCGTCATTGTTTGCTGCTGTCAGGTTTTGGTCACTGTTATGTTTTGCTTCAGTCAGGTTTTTGTTTGATACTTTGGGATTACATATTCTCTATGTTTTAATACAATTTGTCAAGTACACCCTGCTCCTCTCTTTTGCCTGCTTTTAGGGGTCCACCACCACCTCGCAACGTGACAATGTCACACAAAGTCGAACAACCATCCACACTCACACTCACACCTAGGGACAATTAGGAGTGTTCAATCAGCCTGTCATGCATGTTTTTGGAATGTGGGAGGAAACCGGAGTACCCGGAGAAAACCCAAGCAGGCACAACACGCAAACTCCACACAGGGAGACCATAGACGGAATCGAACCCGGTACCTCTGCAATGTGAGGTCAATGCAGCAACCGCAAAATATAATAATAAATTATAAAATAATCATAATTATTTTTATAACCACTTAAGAGACTGTCCCCTTCATAATATAAAAACCAAGAACATATGACAGCTGTACCTGCGATCAGGAAGAAAGTACATTTTGACATATGGGCTTCTGGGTCGTCCATCAGGCCGAAGAGGGAGCTCCACCGCTTGAAGCACATTGACTATTAGTTGGTGACCCGCTTTGTCATACCAGAGCTTCACCTGCAGGACAAATCATGTTTGGTCCAGAGACGTCACTATGCGAAACAGATAACAGTGGAATAACAGTGCATACACACTCACAGAAAGTTTTCCTGGCATGAGCTGTGGCGCGTCAAGAATCATTCTCGGACTGGTGGGAGATAAAAGATTTATTGATGGTCGCTCCATCTTCTGGGACTCAAATGAACTTGAACCTGCTAAGAAGAAAAAAAAAAAGAAAATCACTCACAAATCTGAGGAATCGAAGGAGTTGCCTCTGTTATTAGAAATGAAAACAAAACATGAACCAGGTAGGATTTTTATAGGTTCTGCAATGCTTGGGAGTTATTTTTCTTTGTTTTTGTTATTTCCTTTTTTTTTTTTTCAGAAGCTATTTTTATTGACAGAAAAAGATGCTGCAATGGATCCGTTTTTCATGACTTGGTTGTGAAGATAATTATAATCACGAATTATCATCACCTACATTGTCAGAAAAACACAGCTGAAGTTGTACCATTAAGGGTTGAATGGATTGTCAAGGGTAACACTTACTCTACCCTTAAACAAGGTAAATTTTGGGACCCTGACCATTTGTACTGTTTGTAGTCAAATACTGTACTGTATGTAACATAAGGCACAAAGCTGGGGTGACTCATTTGTACCCTCTTTGAGCAAACCTGTACAGTACCTCGGGGTACAAATTTGTCTACAAAGTATCCTGTCAGGACCAGATATTATAAAATGTGGTTACCCTACAACACACGATCATTTTGAAGCTGTAATTACTTCGTTGATGTCATTTAGTGGCACTTGCACCTATTCACCTCCATTAGAGGAGAACATCAAAATAATAACCGCGCTGTCACCATACAAAAGAAGGTGAAGTGTTGATTAAGACACACACTCACCAAACTGTTGGTCACATAAACACACTTGAATTATGACAATTCACAACATTCGGATGTTCTGAATTGTATCGTGGGAACGGAAGAGTAGCCGAAAAGTACAAAAGTAAAGAAACAACTTTTTTTCTTGACAGGCATAATTGTCAATTGGTTTAAAGTGCACAAAGTGCCAGAAAATTGTCATACAGAGTCTAAATGATTACCTTTACTGTTTATTTCTTTAAAGTGCATTCCATACAATCGTGGAGTATTTTGATAGCCATTTATTCGGCAAGCCTCCTCGCTGACCATCTTCAAAGCCCTCCTCAAAACTCATTTGTATTCTTTGGCATTCGACTCAGCATGACTTAGATTTGTTCTTGATTTTACTGTTTGGTGCTTTCTACTGCCTTTAGTACCGATTCGTCTTACTGTTTATTGTGTATGTTAAATTGTTCCATGTACAGCACTTTGTATGCGGCGATGGCTGTTTGAAAGTGCTCTATAAATACTGTTGACTTGACTTGACTTATTTGTACCCTTACATGCAAACACAAACCTTACCATTTTCTAACCACAAACATTACTTATTTACATCACTCGTGACATCACAAAACAGTGATGAAGAAGAGGAACAATATGATGCGCGGTACATTCTATCTATCTTCTATAAATGTGAATAAAATGTGAATATAAATATAAAAATATGTAAATTTCCCCCAGTGTGGGACAAAAGGATATTTTATCTTAACTCTTATCCTCGCTAGGAGCCTTTCTCAGCTGACTTTGGGTGAGAGGTGGGATACACCCTGGACTGGTGGCCAGTCAATATCAACAAATATCCATTCACACCTGAGGCAGAACAATTTCAAGTCTTCAATGTCACTGTGCCGCTGTCATTTAGTGTTTCTTCACAGCTCTGTCATCAACTGCTCTTGATACCCTTGGCCGACCTGTTCAGTGCCTGTCGCTCGACACTCTCCTTTCTTTCTTTATCAGGATTTTCCAAATTGTTGTATTGGCTCTGCCCAATGTTTATATTTATAATAGCGTATTGCGATTGTGTGTGCCACTTCTCTCGGCTTCAAAAATGGTTGAGTTTTCTCCCATAGACAGCTCTCTGATGTTTATGTTTGTGTAACAGCAAATCCAGGTTTCACGGGTGAGAGCCAAAGCCAATTAAATATTGACAAGCATCACAGAATGGGAGTGGGTTGAACTTTGGAGATTCTACTGGATCACATAAGAGATACCTACTGGATTCTAATGGAGGGTGGGAGGTGTCTGGGATTCTTGGGATATCACTGAAAAAGAAAAAGCAAATGCACGAGTCGTTTCCATGTTTGCAACTAGTAGGATTGAATGCAGTAAAGTTAGTCGTTTTTTTGGGGGGCGGGGGGGGGGGGGTTGGGAGATGCGCGGGCTTGCATGCGTGATTCAGAAAGTATTCAAAGTAGTTATCTACAGCAGATGTTCAAGCTAAAAAATATCACGGTTACAAAATATGGCAAAGCAAATCATGATGAAATGGGGACATTTCATAAATGAACACGGTGTCTCATATGTTCCAGTCATCACGAAATGACGTTACAGCATCAGGCTAGAAATAAAAGCAAAAATGTCATACCCCATCTTACCAAAGAACGGTGATGTGAGGATCCATACATATGAGTTGGTTCTATTTTTCATAAGTGTGTTTGCGACAGTTCGTACCTTGCATGAAGTGTGGCATTGTTGTAGTTATAATTGGTATATGTATTTTTTTGCTATTCCGTATTTTCCGGACTATAAATCGCAGTTTTTTTTCATAGTTTTACCGGGGGTGCGACTTATGCTCTGGAGCTACTTATGTGTGAAATTATTAACACATGATTATGTCATTTCACATGTTATTTTCACATTAAACGACAAGAGGGCGCTCTCGGCCTGTGTTGATAAATCAGCAATGAGTCTGACGTAAGCGACGTAGAAGAGGAAAGATAAGATATCCTTTATTCGTCCCACACTGGGGAAATTTACAGCCTCCAGCAGCAAGAATGTATGTAGAAAGAAGAAAGAAGAAAGAAAAAAAACAACAAACATCTTTCAATTAAATCATTGAATTTAATTGAATGGAAGCGGCGCATCGTCTACAATTTCATTTAGTGATTTGGAGTGAAACTGATAGTTTGGTAAACTTGTTAGCATGTTCTTTATGCTAGAGTTGTCTGAATAATTCTTAATATGTCACGTCGTTACTGACATTGCCAGGCATGTCAGTCATGTAACGTTCATATACTGTTAACTTATTCAGCCTGTTTTTTCTCTATTTTATTTTTATTTTAAATTGCCTTTCAAGACGACATGTATGCTTTTGGTGTTGGCTTTTATCAAATAAATTTCCCCCCAAATTGTGACTTATATATACTTATGCATTTTTTGGCTGGTGCGATTTATAATCTGGAGCAACATATAATGCGAAAAATTGTATTGGTCTCTGGTGTGTGATGAACACTAAATACGGCACCTACTGTATATATATACTGTATTTCTTGAATAATACCTCTACTAATACGACTGCTCGTAAGAAAAAAATGATAATACTAATAATAAGACTAATTACAAAAAACACATACAGATCCAAGAACTAAAGCAAGCGTCATTAAAATAAACTCAAATCGTGCTTCAGCAATTCCAGCAGCCAAAATTCAAAACAGCAGGGTTAGCAACATTTGGGGCATTATAAGCATCAAATAATTTCTTCTTGAAATGCTGGCTTATTTGGCTTTTGGAAAACAAATAGTACTTTCAGAGACAACTCCCATTTTGCAGCCCTTTGAGTTTGAAAGTATGACCGGATGAATAATTGCAGCGATTTTCAAAGAAGTCAATTTGCGCACATGACCATCTAAAGGAATGATCTCCTCTTCTCGGGTTGCAAAATGTCACCAGCAATATGACACTTATTTTTTTTCCATCGGCAAGAGGGATAAAAAGGTCCTAATAAAAAGGTAAGATTACTTACTGATATTTTCTATACACCCTTTGTGAGTGTTTGGAGAGAAATTAATACATTCAACTTGTGTTCAAAAACAAAGCAAATATGTATGTCAACGTTATCAATAAAAACAATACCAACAATGCTGAAAATAATTTGCATGACTGCCATCAAAGGAGTTGTTGTTATCGTTAACCATAAATGTTGTCACCTTCCTAAAATAATGGCCGAAATAATTTTTATTCCGTTTTTGAAAAACTGAACCAAATGCTGATTATATTTATTTAGAGGGTAGATGATGATCTGTTGTATGTAAAGTATGTATGTAGCCGAGGTGGCCAGCATCCTGAGGAGATGTTTACGGTGAAAATAATGTCAAAATCTGACTATGGCCAATATTTTGAAAAAGTGACGATTTTCAACTTTACAATTTCAAAGGTTTTTGAATTTATTGATGACTACAACGTCTTACCCAAATAAACACAGACATACAACAAATAGTAAATTTAGTAACCAGATTAGTAAGATGTCAAATGATTGAAAAATAATAGTTTGGGGAGTTTATTTAACTGAATAGGTGATGTTGAATGAACTGGATATGTGTTTTGTTTCCAGACTGGAAACAGCCTATGCTAGCACAATCTAATGAGAACACATGAACTATTCAAGCTTGTGTCTTGACAAAGACAAGAGGCGAGCAAACGATCAGTTAAACAATTGATCAATCATTGTTGCCTTTGTAAAGGTGGATTGTTTTTATAGCGTTACAGTCAAGTGGACTGAATGAAATGCCCAGTGGGTAATTATGTCTGACTCGTGTCTTTGTGTGTACAACATTCGATCACGTTAGCTAAAATACATTTAGTTAGAAACGTAAAACTTATACCCAATAGGCCGGGATACAACCAGTTCGACTTGGGGCTCCGCTTGAGATTCCAGGATGATGTTGTAAACCTCCTTCATGGTGGCTCCTGGTAACAGTTTCCCATTCCATTGCAAAACTTCATCCCCTGAAATGAGATGTTTTGTCATAGTTGGTGTGAAAGTGATTTTCTGTGAGCAGTGCCACAGAATGAGTATTGGATTGTTCGTCTAACTTCAATATCCTGACATGATTCTGTTCAATCGATGGTTTCTAAATCAATTGAGCGGTGCGCTGTACGGTATGAAGACAATTTTTCAGCTTACCGACATTATTAGTTGATATTGCAAACAATTTCAGCAGCAAATACAGGCCTGATATTTGTGTTTGTTTACATTGGACTTTGTGGAGAAACTACAAATTCCCAAAAGAATTGTGTGGAATTAGGAGCAATTTGTAGAAAATAGAACGTGCAGTTTCCCTTGCAGTACGGTGGAAGACTGGTTAAGCGCGTCGGACTCAGAGTGCAGAAGTACTGGGTTAGATTCCGGGTCCGGTCTTCCTGTGTTGAGTTTGCATGTTTTCCCCGTGCCTGCGTTGGTTTTCTCCGGGTACTCCGGTTTGCTTCCACATTCCAAAAAGATGCATGGCAGGTTAATGGAACACTTGAAATTGTCCCGAGGTGTGAGTGTGTATGTGTGCGAATGGTCGTTCGTCTATGTGTGCCCTGCACTTGACTGGCAACCAGTTCAGGGTTTCCCCCGCCTATTGCCCGAAGACAGCTGGAATTGGCTCCAGCATGTCCTGCGACCCTCGTGAGGATAAGCGGATCAGAAAATGAATGGATGGATGGATGCAGTTTCCTTATGAAATTGTGTGAAAGTACTGAAAAGATGGTGTTTTGAACATGCAGTGATTTCTCCAGATTCCCTGAACCTATTGTTAATGTCACGGACTTTAGATGATAGAATCCCTAAATTCCTTGCAATTGTACATTGAGGAGCATTGTCCTTAACCACGCACTTCGCAAAAAGGTAGACCTCGCCGCATCTTTGCTTGCAATTCAGGGAAGCTTCTTTCATACCCAATTATGGCACCCACCTGTTCCCAGTTAGCCTGTTCACCTGTGGGACAGGTGATTGATGAGCATTCCTCCACTTTGTCAGTCTTTTTTTTAACATCTGTGCCGCTTTTTTGCCACGTGTTGCAGCCATAAAATTCTAAAAATTTGCTCAAAACAATGTATATCAGTTTGAACATTAAATATCTTGTCTTTGTCGTGTATTCAAGTAAATATAAGGTTGAGCATGATTTACAAATCATTGTATTTTGTGTTTTGTTACGTTGGACACGACGTCACAACTTCATTGGAATTTGGGTTGTCAATAACGTCCTGAGGACATGACCTATGTGTTGTGTTGTGTTATTTTTTTGGTATTTTGACTTCGAAATGGCGCAGCGAGATTGGCTGCCTTTCCAGCAGCGCCTATATTTTGTTGTTCTACTTCTTCCGTTCATAACTTTGCTGCTGTGAATTGGGAATTTCTCCATTGCGAGACTAATAAAGGTTTTCTTATCTTATCTTATGATTGTTTGGGCTCTTTCGGTATTTTTGAGGACTCAACGGTTCAGTGTACCTGCTCTCAGATGTCCAACCACATCTGCCAGGCTGCCCTTCTTGACCTTGGTGATGAAGGCACCTAATCTCCCTGACTCTGTTATTCTTCCTCCAACCACCTAAAAAGAGAAGCAGGCATGCCATGAGGAACACGAAATATACGAAGGCCCTTTTGGAGGCTCGTGAAGGCATGTCTTTTATCTTGCATGTGTGTATGACATAATTCTTTGTTTGCACCATGACCTTTAATCCCAGCATAGCCCCAGCTTCTTTAGGCATGGTTGTGCTCCTCTTACTAAGAGTGATTCTGCCAATCAGATGGTCACCCTCCTTGGATGGTTGCCACGTTACAGGATGCTGCAAAAAAAGTCTGATTAGAGTTAGAACTGTGACATCCCACATAGTGGAACACTAAAATATATTAAAAAGTAACAAAAAGCAATATGACAAGAATAGAAAACACACATTGATATATTTCTGATGCATCATACCACGGTGTATCCTTTTCAAAGTAGAATTACACAAAATGTACATTTTTATTTGAAACTTTATGTGAATTCTTGGTACACAGCCTGTATTGTCTTTGAAAAGGAATTTAAAATTCTTTTTATCTCCAGTGATAAATCCACGAGGATCTTTGCCCAGAATGGAGCCGGCCGTCTGACGTCCACTCTGTGAAAACTGCATTCCCAGCGGATATGTGGTGAGGAACGGGAGCAAAAATGTAGTTACGTGACGAACGCGACAAGACTAAAGACGTAACATTGAACCAACTCATCTGTCTGTGTTACCAACTGATGGGCTATCGGTTGTTGCTTGTTTACATTCAAATTCAGCTTGTTTACAGTCAAATGCATCTTGGAGAAAAATGCAAGTGATGTCATGACCACCGTGATCGTGAGATTAAAGTATCAGTATACTGTCTTGAGTATAATCTGCGATCCCCGTGCCCTCCTAATGGTTACTGGAGACTTCAACATGAACCTCTGTTTCATCTACCAACCACTTCACACAACATGTGTACGGAGGGAATAAAACTGCACCTCCTGAATGCTATATGGAAATGTAAAAGAAGCTCTGCTACATTTTAATCAAATACAGTAATAATATTTTATTTAGTTATCTATGATTGCATCTTTATTATTTTAATTGTTGTCTTTGATGTTATATATATAGCACTTTGTTGCAGCTGTAGTTGTTACATTGCTTTAAAAATGAAGTTGAATTGAGTGTAGAAATACTTACATGCCACACAGTGGGGTCATGAGGGTAGCATTCCCAGTCTCCTGCAAAAAGTTGAAAATTGATAAAGTGATGACACATTTGCACACTTTACGACTGTCTACAGGCCTACTTTACTGTGTGAAACTAATATAAAATCAATTACTAAGTCTTTCTTGCCAATTGGGAACATATACAGTAAGGACACACCACTTGATGCCCACTTTGTTTTTGTTGACCCCTGCTGAACCAGACTCAAAGATCTAGTTAAAGTGCAAAGGCAAACCACCACCAAATTAATGTTTGACACCTAGCTCAAAGGTGTTGCTGTGGTGACCCCTAAAGGATAACCAAAGAACTGTAAGGGGGAGAGCTTGCAGTTGATACTTGCCAATGTCATTCACGGACCCCGGCAAGTTTATTTCCGTTTCCGCAATGTCAATGCGGCATACTTTTGATGTTGATACAAAGAAATGATGCTACTAGGATTGGCCGGGAAAAGACTATTTCTGTCTCAAAAAGGTGCAAATGAATTGGGTGAACCGGAGTTACACCCGATTCATTCATCCATCCATCCATTCATCCATTTTATCCATTGACCCATCGATCCATTCTCTACCGCTTATCCAGGGTCAGGTCGCAGGGGCAAAAGCTTTAGCAGGGACACCCAGTCGTCTGTCTCCTAAGCCACTTCTTCCAGCTCTTCCCAGGGGATCCCCATGTCTTCCCAGGCCAGCCGGGAGATATAGTCTCTCCAGCATGTCCTGGGTCATTCCCGGTCAGTCCCCTCACATGCCCGGAACACCTCACCAGTGAGCCGTCCAGGATGAATCCTAATCAGATGCCTGAGCCACCTCATCTGGCTCCTCTCGAGGTGGAGAAGAGGCGGCTCAACTCTGAGTGTCTCCCAAATGACCGAGCTTCTCATCTTATAACTAAGGGAGAGCCCAGATACCGTCATTTCATCCGCTTGTATCAGGGATCTTGTTCTTTTCAGTCATGACCCAGTCAATTCAATCTGTGCAAAGTACAGCAAAAATGCCAAATGAAAGAAAACTCCACCCATGTGCACAAAAAAAAGGGCCCCAAGTCTTCAAAGGCCCACTGCTTGTCATTCATGTATTCACTGCGTGTTTAGGGGAAAAAAATCATGAAAGGTGTGGGGATCACATGTCAATATATATAAGATAAGATAAGAAAACCTTTATTAGTCTCGCAATGGAGAAATTTCCAAGTCACAGCAGCAAGGTTATGAAAGGAAGAAGTAGAACAACATGAAAACATATTGTCAGGATAGACTTGCAGGGTTCCCTCGGCATTCTCCTATTTGTCACTGATTCAAGCACCCTTGATTATTTTTGTCAACTGATAGAACAAAATATACCAGTGCATTTGTATCCGTTCAATATACCGGTAATACTGTATTTCAGACTGATGAAAAATACTATTCAAGGATTCTTCCAGCTGCACTTCTGTAGAACATGTGCAGGGAGGCATTGTTGAGATGTGTGCAGCACTTCAACGCCATTGTTATGACATAAAGTAAAATAAGAGTAAAACAGAAGCAAGCATCCCTAGGAGCAGGCAGCCAATGAGGAGAATGCGTTGTGACAACTTATAGTGGCATTATGTAATCTTAAAACAAACTAGGTTCTCAGTTTCATAACTTAAGCATGAATGTAATTCTGTGCAGTGTTGGGCCATGTGGTTGAGAATGTTATGTTTGCAGTCAGAAAAAGGCCTGGCCATACAGAGTCAGGACCCTGTGGATAGATTTCAAATCCATACTTTAAAATAACACAGATACACGTTACAAATATATGCAATGTTGATTTTTCAGTGTGTGACCTCGTAATGTTTTTAGAGAATGTGTTTACATAGCAGGGGCTATACTGCACATATGACTGACCGCATATTTGAGTCTGTGTCAGTGTTTCCATTGTGATCTCACATTGATTTTCAAAAGTCAAATGATTTAAAAGCCAGCATGCTTCTCGGCTGCCAGCAACTACATCTCTTAATTGATCCTCTCTGAGTATCAAGCTAAAAAAGCA
This sequence comes from Hippocampus zosterae, assembly GCF_025434085.1. Lineage (NCBI taxonomy): Eukaryota > Metazoa > Chordata > Actinopteri > Syngnathiformes > Syngnathidae > Hippocampus > Hippocampus zosterae. The sequence continues at coordinate 19,339,044 of NC_067461.1, read as the reverse complement.
AGCAGTTTCTTGCTGCCCTGCTAGAGTGTATACAGAAAAACCTGCTCTGACAACTCATACGAAACCGCCACTTGTGATAATGCTTTGGTGTTGTATGTCGAAGTTTGACTTCTGCAGAATGTCCCGCGAAAATCAGACATTGCAGACTTGTTAAGTCGGCGCTATTAATGTTTGTAACCTGAAATTTTGCACTTTCTTTAATATACAGTGGAAAAGGGGTGTCACTACATCTTACGGACAGGTGTGTGAGCGAATGCAGTACACGAGTATGTTTCACAAGTGATTAATGAAGATGTATAACATCGTTTAAAGGTTTAAAAACAACATGAGATTTGTCGTATTTCAATCAGTTTTTTTAAATACAGTACAGGAAGTATGTGTACAGCATTTGCCATACAAAAATATAATAATAATGATAATAATAATAAAAGTATATAAATACTATTTGCATTTACAGCACTTCATTGAAGTGTAGGGAGGAGCTCAATGATTATTATAGCGGTTTTTGAAATGCTGAATGGGAGATATTCCTCAGTCTGATCAAAATAACACAGGTTCTGAGGGGAATTCATCATAAAAATGTTGAAGTGCTTACAATTAGCCATGACACAACTCAACGCATTGCATTCCTAAAAGACAGAATTCAGCCTTTCTCTAAGTGACTGTTTGGTTGTATGAAAAGCAACAATCCCCAATTCTTGTCAGCGACATATAATTAGTAATGATATGGTTTTATGGAAGACATGGTGATCGACTGGTTAGCACGTCTGCATAACAGTGCAGAGGTGCATGGTTCAAATCCAGCTGCGGCATTCCTATGTGGAGTTTGCATGTTCTCCCCGTGCCTGTGTGGATTTTCTTCGGATACTCCGGTTTCCTCCCATATTCCAAAAACATGCGTGGCAGGTTAATGGAACACTCTGAATTGTTCCTAGGTGTGAGTGTGAGAGAAAATTGTTGTTCGCCTATGTGTGCCCTGCGATTAGCTAGCAACTTGTTCAGGATATACCCCGCCTATTGCCCGAGGCCAGCTGGGTTGGCTCCATCATGCCCGTGACGGATTAGAAAATGGATGTAGGGATGGACACGATTTCATTTAGTGCAATTGCTGCTCAATACTCAGCAATGAGCTCTGAGTTGCAAAGAATGCTTTGCAGTGATGACATCACCCCACTTGGAAATAACAATGTTAGACCGTAAACAGCCGTGTCTTCTCGGGCTTGAGGACAACATTTGCTATGTGAGGCCACACAAGGTCAACCCTGGAATCAAATGGGGTCAAACCGACCCGTCATAAACACACAAACATGCATCCAAAAGTACGCTCTCAGTGCAACTGTCACCACCAACTCACTCCCTTAGGGCCAAGTTGAAAACAATATAATATGACACTCAGCAAAGCATTTAGACACGCACGAAACAACAAACAGTTTCACACACACTTGTTAACAAACACACTGGTCAGGCAGGCTGCTGGCTCTGGGCTGAAGCATGCATTGTGTATAAAAACCCAGCAAATGTGGTAACCACTGCAGTTCTACAAACATGATGTGACAAATTCTGCTTATCTGCAGATTGAACATGCATTTGGTAATCATGTCATCCAGGTAATCATGTCATACGCAAACTCACAACATCAGCAATGCTCGATGTCCTCTTAGAGACTGTAAGCACCACTCGCTACAACAACAACAAAAAAGATTTTTTTTTCTTATTTTCTTATATTGATTGTATGGGTGCTCAAGGGTGGCCGTAAAAATAACATTACTACCAGTGTTGGGCAGGAGCAGTTTTACAAGTACCTGTATTGCCATTGAACTGAATTTCTTTGTCAGGACCGTGGTCACTGTTTTCAATCTCAACGTGCAGATTAACTTCCTCTGCAGCACCAAATTGTTGCAGTCTGTTTAAATAATCATCATGCTATTTGATAACTTCCGAGTGAGTTTGGCTAGTGTATCCTCCAATGCACATCCTTTTCGAGAAAAGTCTGTCCATCTGGACATAAAGAGTCATGGAGGAGGAGTTTCAACGGTTATTGAAGTCAAGAAATGCCCTTCACGTGGACACTACACACGCATGAAAAGAGAATGCTCCATTTCTGTTGCTTTGGTTTACCCGAAAGATGGCCCAGGAGTACGTGAACATGCATTCCCGTGGCAAAAATTTCATTGCGAGGGAACGCAAAGTTTTGTTACTTTTTTTTTCCAACACACCTTGGATGCTTCGGTAGGGATACCCTCCAGCACTCCCGCAACTTGTGTGAGGGAGGATAAGCAGTTCGGAAAATAGATGGATGAAAGTGGGATATGATATGAGATTACTGTTTTTTTTATGTACCGGCACATCTTCATTTGTCACTCAGCAAGCTTCTTTGATTGGCTACATGCTGTCACAGTCAACTGAGTTAACTCGTTCAGGAGAACTCAGCTTCCCCCTCACACATGAAGATTTAAAAATATTTTATTTTTTTTGTTCGTAAATATTGAACACTTTCGTTTTTTAAGATTGTTGACCCCGACTGGTTTAATGACCCGATTATCTGGACAAATCCACCCTTAAGACACTTCACACATAAGGATCATGTGATAAGACTGAGATAAATCTTATAGCACATACGATCGTCGTGCGTTTGACGTCCTTGGTTGGGAAAGGGCGAAATCGGGTCAAAAACCGCCCAATTGTCTTTATGTGTGTATACAGCCTCATTCATCACAAAGTGAAGAGCCATCCCCATCCCGCCCTTCAGACTAAACATACACCCATTTTTTCAGAGGAGCCACCAGTGAAATACTTTCATTTTTGCACCGGAGTTCGGGAAGTCTTTCACACACTGATCCCATTCACTTAAATAAGGTCTACACCCACCAGAGCGTAGTATTGCCGCTTCTACAGCCAGTCGGTTGTGGCTCCCGCCTTGGGGATGGCAGCGATGAGCCGTTGACTCCAAGGGGAAGCCAAATGAATGACAGTGTGTCCTTCATTCAGAATGATGGAAAGCTGACGCCAAGCTTTGTGAGCCGATCGCTAAATCACGATTGCAGTACTTCACCCCTGATGCATCAATCCATCCATCCATCCATCCATCCATCCATCCATCCATCCATCCATCCATCCATCCATCCATTTTCAACACCACTTATCCTGTACAGGGTCGCGTGGAGTTGCTGGAGCCTACCCTAGCTGACTTCAAGAGGAAGGCAGACTACACCCCGAGCACAGGGCACATTGAGACATACACCCATTCAGTCCCACATCCACACCATCACTAAGTGGGAAACAATCCCACGCTGCCCGCACACAAGTCAGACGAGTGTACCACGACACCATCAGCGACCGCGTTGGTGCATTGGAAATTGTAAATATAGTTCCCAAAATATGTAGACCTTATAAACTGTATTTTTCTCTTGACAGGAGGTGGCTGTGCCGTGCTGTCTAAAACCCAGAAACAGAGTCTTTGTCTACATGTGAAAGCTCCTCCCGTACATTTGATGGGCTGTACTTTGCAACGTGGTCACATTGTACGAAGGCAATTCATATTTTAGTGGCTCAGACTCACCACGTGAAATGTTATGGCAGAACTTCACACGCTGTGAGTGTCACCATCTGGCGTGCCTGTTGTAAAAGCAACGGAGGCTGTGCCATGAGGTGCTGGGCCAAGTGGAGTCGTGTGTGTTGTGGCACTGTTTGGTACTAATGGAAAAGCGGCACCAGTCTGCCTATTGATAGCACTGTTCGTTCCTGTTTCATGGGTGGTGTGTGAAACAACCAGCTTTAGGACAACGTCATGAAAGTGTTGCGGCAGCCACACGTGGAAAAGCAAGGTTTTAGTGAACCAGGTATCTTAATTCCAGGTTAGAAAAATCTACACCAAAATAACTCGTATTTCATAAGCAATTATCTAGGTAATATATACTCATGTGCATGCCTCCAGTTAACTGTTGAAAGCTTAAAACTGCATGATATGGCCCCTTTAAGATAGATTTAATGTAGCATGGATTGTCACTGAGTTCGATCATCTAATCAGAATTGTGAAAGAACTTTCTTTCAAGTACCGGTATATTAATTGGCCACCAAAGCTTCGGGCATTTTAGCAAGAAGTAATGGAGAGTGGTTTGAAAGACTTGTCCTTATACCGTGACTCCAAAATAATTATTACTTATTATTTTCTGAAAATGTTGTTTGCAATGGTTGAATTGTCATTTCAATCTAAGACGTGATCCCACTTCTGGGTGTCACACACATGGCAGTCTACATTAGGTGATACTACTCTGACTCTGACAGATATTTCATGTAATGGATGGAAATGGCAAAGATTAAGAAGTCTCACCTCTCTCGCTCACACTTTCAATCTCAGCATCCTCACAACTGCTGTATTCAGGTGTGGTCCCTCCTTCCTCTTCTGAGCTGCTGACACTGGTCTGTCTTTTGCCTCCAGCCCCTAGGCCTCGCTTCGATTTATAGGGTTTGGGTGGTGGTGGGCGCAAAGATTCCGATTGATCTGAGCTGAGTGAATCGTTGCGGAGCATGCTGTCAGCCTTGTTCCTTTTGGTTCGTCTCACCACATGCCCTTGATCGGGGGCTGATCCAGTTCCTGAACTCAGAGCTTCTCTGAGTTGAGGGGGGTGGTCTTGTTGCGCAGGGGTGTTTTCACACCGTCCACTGACAGTCCTCTGTCCCGATACTAAACCATCCCTCACCTCCCCAATAATTCCTGTTGCACTGCCTTGTACTGGTGCAGGATGGCCGGGGCCTCCAGAAGTGACTGGCCCGGTTTGACGAGGGGGGCCACCGCTGTGGCCAATGTGTTGGTAGCCCCCGTCTTGTGTCCGTTTCAACCCACTATTTCCTCCGACTGGATCAATCTCCAAAGAACGCCCTTTCGTGAGCCGCCGGCTTTCCCGATGCTCCCTGGATTCACCCCGGAGATCCCGGTCCATGGAAACTTGGGTCTGCAGCATGGGTTGGACTGACCTGCGCTCTCCTCGACCAGTTCCTCCACCGCCTTTTCCATTTCTCCTAGTGGAATGAATATATGAATGGAGACCAAGAGGACAAAACCATGAACACAAAAGCATTTTGGGCGTTTGGATAGACTCATATCTAACTATTATCTCTGCTCTAGACTTTGTCTTTTTTTATCTTCTTTTTATAGACATGAGGATTGATTAATCACGAATGTTGAGAAATCAGTCAGCAGTCGGGGAGGGATTTTAAAAGCTTGCATAAGAGCATATTTGTGTTTTTGCAAGCGATTACATGGCCTTTAATAACCAAAATATTGCCAGTATTCAGGTTTTAAAAGGGTTACTGACTGCATGTTAACATAGTCATTTACAGTACTGACAAGTCAGGGCTCCCGACGGCCCTTAATTGGTGACATTTCGCTCCTCAAATCTGAGACAGTATATTGGCTTGTACTTGTGCAACCAACAAATTTGTGGATTTTAAGAAAAAAAATTATTTACTATTCTTAAATATTTATTCATTAATATTGATGACAAACTTCCGCTCCTCAATTCAGTCATTCATTTACAGTATTAGTAATACAGTGAATGGATGGAGTAAATATTTACTCTGCAACTGGACCTGCAGTGTACGCCCCTAAATGTCTTAGTTGCGCCCCTACAATTTCAGGTTTGCTCCCCTTGCATTCCTCGTAAAAATGTTCATCTTGGACCCGTGCAAGTTCATTCATTTTGTAAATTGACATCAAGAAATTCCTTGCATTTTACACACTCTGAACTGAGCCATATCTTTTTGATTCGAATCATAATAAGATAACAAAGCATTTATTTATCTCACAATGGAGAAATCCGCACCGAATCGAATTGTTCCACTTTCAACCCTCCTTTAGTCGGATTGCATCTCATGTATCAAGATACATATTAAATGATCTTTTATAGAAAAGATTCAAAGCTCTAGTATACAGTATATCAAATCCAATGCTTATTTGACAGGAGTGCAAGAAAAATAAACATTAAAAAAATAGAAGTGCTGTTCCTCTTAAAGTTTTAAATGATTCTCAAGTGACTTGTGGCTTTGTTATTGGTTTTAAATGCAGTTTGTTTGCAAAACGTACGTGTCTCTTGGTGGTTCACTTCGTGACCGGACGTCTATTCCAGCTGTGCTCCCAGGTGCACTGCCTGGGTTGGGCTCGAGGGATATTGTGGACCCTGGAGGCGCTTGGGAGTGGGATCGCAGCTTTTTTTCGCCCAGGGTTTGGCACACAGATGGCTCACTGATGGCTGAACCGAGACTAGTGGACTTTCCTGATGGACCGGTGAACCATTCGCCTGGCTTGGTCAGTATTTCCTGTTGTTTTCTGCAGTTATTACACACCCAGATGACCTATAAAAAATAATCAGATTCAGAGATGACACAGAAACAGTGACTTCAAATTTTTTTCATATATTCAATGTGTATGTAATTTTGCAAAAATAAATGTCATAAGTGAACTCTCATTGTACAGTACCACCAATCATGAAACCTCCAGTTCCTCGAAACAACAGGTGTCAAACTCAAAGCCTTGGGGCCAAATCCGGCCCGCCACGTCATTTTATGTGGGCCGTGAAAGCAAATCATGCGTGTCAACTTGCATGATCCTTGCTCGAATCTGAATCAAAATGTCAAATTGTCATGTCATAAATAACGTTGAGATTTTGCAACAACAGTGTTACCCAGTTTACACTCATTTGAACAATAATTAAACAAACTATTATAGTTGACTTGACTGATTTTAAAACTAGTAATCCATCAATTTGTTGTGTACAAGTAACAATGCAACATTTTTGTGGTTTCACTGTCATAATGGCCCTCCAAGGGAAGACGAAAGTCCAAAGTGGCAAAAAGGAGTTTGACACCCCTGCTCTGAACGACAAATAGGAATTGCACTTCCTGGAGATAGGCACTACAGCCGGGGACAACATACAAACTCCACACAGGAAAGCCGGAATCGAACCCTGCACCTCTGCACCGTGAGGTGGACTTGTTAACCAGTTGACCACCGCACCGCCTTATAACTGTGTTCAATTAACCAAAATTTTGTAGTGCGAGTGTTGCACACACTGATTCTATTGAAATTATATTGTACATGACAAAGTGCAATGCAGGCCTCAAAGTAAACAGTGTGTGTCAATAACAAGGTGTTCTACCACCATTCACCCTCACAATCACACCAGGATAATTTAGAGCATTCAATCAACCAAAGCAGGTTTTTGGTATGTTGAAAGGATCTGGAGCACCTGCAGAAAACACCCACAGCCATGGGGAGAACATGCAAAGTCCACACAATTAAGGATGTACCCTGTCTACTGCCCAAAGACAGCTGGGAGAGGTTCCAGTGACCCACGTAATGAGAAGCAGTTCAGATATGGATGCATGGATGGATTAATTGGTCAGAAGCCCCTCCCCGTAAATGAGAAAATGCTTTTATCTGGAGATTTATGTAGCAGGAGAGCCACACAAGGCTGTGGATGGTTTCCTTGACTGTAAGCGCTATATAAATCAGCATGTATTGTATTGTATTGTATTGTATTGTAACACTGAAAATGCATATAATGGTGCTTGGACTGTTTTCGAAGATCGTTATGGTAGTCCCTTTACTGTCCAGAGGGCTTTTAGAGGGAGACTTGTTAAATGGCCCAGAATAGCTGCTAATGATCCAAGAGCATTAAGAGAGTTTGCAGAGTTTCACTTGGGTTGTTGAGGGGCAGTGCCCCATGTCAAAGCTTGTCTATCCACAATGGAAAATCACAAAATACTGAACAAAAGGTGTATTTTTGGAGTGTTGGATCAATTTGCCGAGTATCTAAGCTGTTTAAATTTGAACAAATTCATGCATAAGGAAATAAGACAGCCAGAGTTGTTTGTGATCCCATCATCCGCCCCCTTCCTTTTAATGATGAATATGAAACCAACTCACAAAAGGTCAACAAAGAGAGGCAAAACACTCATTACAAGCACTCGAATAAAGGCCTTCAACTCAGCAATGTTGTACTCTAAGCTAAAGTCACCTGGTTTGGGCTGCAGGAATGAGGCACAAGGTGTTTGTAAATGCTCACTCTTTGTAACAAAAATCTACGGATGAGAAAAGAGCTTTCATTCATGAACATTGTTTCTGCTTTGGATGCACATCACCAAATACTGCAGAAGTTCCTGTGCTGGACATAGACCACCTACCTGCATCGAGAAAATAAAACCCGTCGATGTGATTAACAATGAGCAATTTGTCCCATGTTCTGTTTAGTGCTTCCCTCACATCCAAATCCAGCATCATTCCAGTCCTTCTGTCATTTGCAACACAGACTTAAAGGAAAGTACTAACCTATGCGCTCCTTGACTCTCATAGTGACTCAAATTTTATCCTGAAAGATTTATTTTCAGAATTAAGTGTAGAGTCTCAGCAAGTGCATCTTCAATGAACTGTGTACAATGACAGTTCAGAATACAGTAAACCATATATAACCAGTAAAACTCTCAGCAGTCTTGAGGTTTGAGGGGTTAACCCTGAAAAGGACACTAAAATTGAGCAGGCTCACATACGTGACTTTATATACCAGCTGACAGAACCTGCATTCCAATAAAAATCGTAGAAGCTAAGTGGCCTCACTTTAGTAATCTCGCCAACAAATTGCCACCAATCCGGCTGGATGGCTTGTGGAGCCGACGATAAGGAGCGTCAGCGCAGAGCGCAGATGCGTATGTGGAACACGGAGTCACCGCTTCGATTTGAAGCGGATTTACAACGGACAGGAGATGTGAGCCAATCTCTTTTTTCGTCAATGGACGTTACAGCTTCTTGTTTGCTTTCAAACTTAGCTTGTGCACATTTTCAACATGACGTCTCAAAGGACACTTTGATTCTCTCCTCTTTCATCTATAACTGCTTCAAACAACAAAGTGTATGCAGAAAAAGTGGTTAAAATTGCATGACCTTCTGTGTTTTATGTGTTGTGTTGTATTATTTTGTTATTTTATGTTAACTGTTCTGAGTTGAGGTACCTGCAGTGGCTTCTCTCTCTCCTGTGGCTTCACGGTGGTTGAGAGGAAAGAATTTTAATCTGTGCTGTATATTGCACATAGAGCATATTTGACAATAAAGCTGACGTGATTTGACTTCAAGATAGGTGGTACTCCTCATTGGTTATGACTGCCTTTTGGCATTCGCTCCCCTCGAGGCCATGCCGGGTGGTGAAAATTATTCTTTTGCAAATTACACTTGGTTGAGCATAATCGGGTCAGCCTACCCTCATTTGGATCGACAGGAAAGCCATCGTTCTCTGCATCGTGTCACGGTTAAACACTTGTCTGCTGTTGCAGTTTGGGAGTCAAACGGAGTTATGAAGACAAGTACTGGTCTCACGAAGACATACACTTTATACATGTGTGACAACATTAAGCAAAATGAAGATAGACGGCTCCTCATCTGTTATGGTCTGGAAATTGTTTTTTTTTCAAGTTACAAGTTTACTTGCCTGCCATCGTGTAGTACATCTAATCCACTTGCCTACGGTGTGACCTACAGCAGTGAATTGCAGGTTGAAATATGTCAGTTTTGAGGGTCTGTGAGGAGCATGTTTCATTGTTTTGACATTATACAGCGTAGATTACTTAATTCATTCAGAAAACAAATGGTGACAGATCAATAACTAGTAGTCACAGCATTGTTAGTTGATACTGACGAAGGATATGTGATTCCATCCCAGAATAGATATGATGAATCATTGTTTAAAAGAGGAAGTGCTGCATAAAAGCCCTGCAGCATGAGCACAGTTGTCGTCAGAAGCCCGCGTTTATATCAGATTCACTGACGGAGGAAGTGTGGCTGGCCATAAACTACAAACACAGAGGATGGAGGAGGAGGAGGAGGGAGATGGGAGGTTAGAGTCAGTCCGTCTTCTCCAGCCACCGGGGTTCTCATTAATCCTGAACACTCCCCAATGACGATTTAAAGAGAGCTAAAATAAAACACTATGCCGCCTGCCACACCCACCACCCCTCTCTCTCACCCGCTTCTCTTTCACTTCTCCCTCCTCCAGATTGCTTTTGATTAAAGCTACAAAAGCTGAGGAGAAAACAGCTTTACACCGACGCCGCAGCTATATTTATCCTGCCAAA